>NC_080385.1:149235735-149421879 GCF_014773155.1 Arachis stenosperma
ATTAACATTTTAGAAAAAGTAATTTAATTTCATGGTGAATTTTAGTATACAGAGCAAAAAGTCATACAGATTTAAAGATTTGCTTACACCACACTTTCTAAAGCCACACTTTTCACTTTAAACCGTAACTCTTCACAAAGAAAAGCGTCACCTAATAGAAAAAAGTAAATTAGAAGATTTAAGAGAAGAAATAATTAAGTTATCAAAATTAATAGATCAAAAATTAATGATTTTAACTAATGTTAACTGTAATGACACCGAATTCTTAAAATCAATACAAAATGATTTTTCTCAAAATTTTTATTTTACTATAAGTTTTATTGAAGGACTTCAAAAACCTGAAAAAAACTTATTTTTCACACGGAATTTCTAAGAAATGTTACCATGAAAATGATTTCCCACATCTTTATCATACTTTTAACCCACAATTAAATTCTATAGTAGATATGCTTGAAGAAATATTAGTATCCATAAAATTTCAAAAGAATAAGGAAAAAGAGAATCCCAAAGAAGAAAAATTTCAAAATATAATCAACATAACAGATTTAAAAGTAAAACCACCACTAAAATTATGAATATTGAGGAAAAATTAGAAGAAGTTACAATGCTTTTTAAACAATTAAAAATGGCTCAAGAAAATAATATTATGGAACAAGGATTTCAAATAGAAGAAGAATTAGTAAATTCTGAAAATATAGAAAATGAAGAACACATCCTAGATTATTCAAGTGACGAAGAACCAGCAATTCCAATACAAATAAAAAATGAAGCTGGAACATCTAAAGATAATCAATCTCAATTTAAATGGAAAACAGGTTTTGATAATTATGCTTTTAAAAAAGGGTTTATAAATAAAGATTCAAAATATACAAAAAATACCATCAAAATACGTTCCTAAAGTCCAGGAAATGGAAGGAGAAAGAATGCTTGATTTAGACTGTAAAAAGAATGAAAAAGAAATTTTCGAAAATTGGTTGAATTCCTTTTTATTAGAAGCTTTTACTAATCCAAAGCTTAGTGATTTGTCTGGAAGAGATATTTGGAATTACATAGGGTTTCATACTAAAGGAACTATAAGAGATTATATGACATCAATAGAAAACCAAATAATAGAAGATTTAGCAACAAAAACAACAGCTTATGATAAGATATTATATATAATGATGATTCTATATAAAGAATTTTTTGGAAAAAATATTATAGATCATAGACAAGAAGTCTATAATAAAGAATATCAAGAAGCAAAAAACCATTTAGCTAATATTCAGATATATGATCTATGTAATGTGGAATCTTATATATGTGAATATAGAATACATTATTACAAATTAAAAGAAGAAGATAAAAATCATTATCTTAGTATGTATATAACAAAACTTCCATATCCTGCTAATGAATTTATAATGGGAAGATTTATAAGAGAAATAAATAGAGGGACAATTGAAAATAATTTTGGTGGAGCAACCTCTGCAATAAGAGAGGAAATAAAAGAACGTTGTATGCAAGAAGCGACCCAAAAAAGATTTGCAAACATAATTAGAATTTGCTGTTAGGATAATGAAGAGATACCTCAAAAATATGGTCTTAATAAAAACCTTCAAAGAAAAAGAAAATATCAATTTAGAAAAAGAAAATACTATCCAAACTGGAGAAAAAAGAGGTATTTTAGGAAGGAAAATAATAATAAAAGACAAAAAAATAACTATTGCCCAAATAAAAAAGAAAATTGTAAGTGTTGGTATTGCGAAGAAGAAGGACACTATGCAAATGAATGTCCAAAAAAGAAGGATAAAAAGAATCTTACTAAACAAATAGAAATTGCTAAGTCTTGTTTCATGGAACCATTAGAGGAATCTGATGATAACTTACACTATATTTTTGAATATGTCTCAGAAACAGACTTAGAGATTGAGTAATAATGCCACATTTATTACTATAAAAATAACAGAAAAGTTTATAAATGCTTTCATAGATTCTGGAGCAACACAATGCTTTGCTAGTTCAAATATAAAACTTGATTGGAAAAAATTAAAGAAACTATTAAGAGTTAGAATAGCTGACAAATCAATACATAAAATTGACCAAAAAGCAGAGATGGCTGAAATTTTTATTCAAAATTTTAGGTTCATTGTTCCATCTATATATATGTTAGATTCTGGAATGGATTTTATCATAGGAAATAACTTTTTTAAAGCTATATCATCCATTCATTCAAGAATTAACATATATAGTTTCAAAAGCTCCACACGATTCTTCAATAAATCAAAAATTGAAACGTATAAAAATACCAACCACTACTATAGATAAGATTCTAAAATTTAAAATATTTTCTATATTAGAAACATGTTATTTAAATCTATACTTTCAGATAAAAATTCCAAAAAATAATCTTGAAACAAAGATAGAAGAACTTCTGGATGAAATTTGTGCTAAAAATCCTTTAGATATTAAAAATACAAATAACGAATTAGTAAGCATTAAATTAAAAGACCCTACAAAAGAGATAAATGTTCCAAATAAAATTCCTTATTCCGCAAGAGATAGAAAAGAGTTCTCATTAGAATGTAGAGATCTTTTGGAAAAAGGAATTATAAGATTAAGTAAAAGTCCTCATGCGGCTCCAGCCTTTTATGTCGAAAACAATAATGAAATTAAAAGAGGAAAACGAAGAATGGTTATTAACTATAAGAAGATGAATGAAGCAACTATTGGTGATGCTCATAAACTTCCAAGAAAAGATTCTATTTTAGAAAAAATCAAAGGAGTAACTTGGTTTTCATCTCTTGATGCAAAATCAGGATATTGGCAACTTCGTTTAGACGAAGAAACAAAGAAATTAACTGCTTTTACTTGCCCAACAAAAGAATCAACAAGTGTGTTGCTCTATGAATGGAATGTATTACCATTCGGATTAAAACAAGCCCCAGGTATTTATCAAAGATTTATGGAAGAAAATCTAAAAGAGTTAAATGAATTTGTTTTAGTGTACATTGATGATATACTAGTTTTTACAAAACAAGATAAAGAAGATCATCTTCAAAAATTATTAATAGTTTTAGAAAGATGTAAAGAAAAAGGATTAGTTCTTAGCAAAAAGAAAGCAAAAATAGCAACACAAGAAATAGAGTTTCTTGGATTAATTCTATCCACCCAAGGAAACCTAAAACTTCAACCAAATGTTCTAGAAAAGGTAAATTTATTTCCTAATAAAATAGAAGATAGAAAACAATTACAAAGGTTTTTGGGGTGTATAAATTATATTTCTGATCAAGGATTTTTAAAGAATATAACAGAATACACTAAAAGCTTATTTCCAAAAATAAGTACTAAAAAGGAATGGAAATGGGATGAAAAAGATAGTATGCAAATTCAAAAAATTAAAGAATTATGCGAAAAACTTTCAGAACTTTATATTCCAGAAGAAAATGACTATTTAATAGTAGAAACAGATGCTTCAGACATAACCTGGTCAGGTTGTCTAAAAGCTAAGAAAGCTATAAAAAGTTTGGAACAAGAAAAAGAATCACTAGATTCTAAATATTCCCCAAAGGAATTACTTTGCAGGTATATTTCAGGGACTTTTACTCCAACAGAACAGAGATATACCACTCATGAAAAGGAAACTCTAGCAGCAATTAAATCTCTTAAAAATGGAAAATTGATTTACTACCCAGAGAATTTACATTAAGGACAGATTCAAGTTACCTAACAGGTTTCATACGATATAATTTAAAAGTTGATTATAATCATGGATGATTGATACATTGACAAGAGAATGGAGTTCGTGTACAACGCATTAAATCAAGAAATTCAAAAATATCAGCAAGAACTCGAAGAATGTAAACATTGTCAGCAAATAAGGACACATATCCAATCTCTCAAGAAGGCCATTGAAACAATGAAATCAACCCAACAAGCAAAACCATCAGAATTCAGCCAGCTAAGCATGGTGGACAAACCAGGTGAAGAAAAAATTTCAGAAAATAAAACAATTGCTGAAATTATTAAAAAATCCACACAAGACAAAAAATATTATGTAATTTATAATGGCCCCATGAAAGGAGTATATGATGCCTGGGAAAAAGCAGCACCATTCACGCATCAATCAAAAATAGTTCATAAAGGAGGATTTTCAACACTAGAAGAGGCAAAGGAATCCTTCAGGGAATATGAAGCTCTTCATCCAGAACAAACTCTAAAAAGAGCAGATAAAGCTCCGATTCAAGCCCAGAGAACAGGAATAATGAGAAATATTCTTACAAGAGCTGAAATCAAGGAAAAGAAAAGGGTCTGTAGATCAAATCTCAGAGAAACCCTTAACATAGTCCTAAATTGGACTGAAGAAAAAAGAGCAATTTTGGGATATTATCCTATTGCCAAAGAACAGCTAACAAAACTGGTTATATTTCCAGATGCTTCCCCATCGGACACATATCAATTTTTTCAGTATGGATTAATTGATAGAATTTTAATTTTTAATGATCTAAAAATTATTAGTGAGTTTCCTGCAGGATTCGTTGATGCAGTAAAGAGATTTAAAAATATGATTGACAATGTAAATCCATGGGATATATCCCTAAAATTTACGAATAGTCAACCTATTTTTAATGAAGAAGAAGAATGCTTGGTTCCAGCACATCAAGTAATATTCATGTCCGTCTTCTCAGGAAATTTTCAACCAATTGATCAAATTCAAGATCTAACAATCTACAGTCATGAAGGTAGACTAGCCAGCACACTAGCAAGGGTCTTTGAAAGAACTCAAAAGATAACAAGGAAATCTCACACAAGAATCAATTATAAAAGCAGAAATACTCTGCTTGTGTCCAGTAAAAGAAATGAAATTGAAGAAAGAGAGATAAGACTCTTGGTAGAGTTTGAATCTGCATTCTACAATCTATCCGGACTCTTAGAAAAACTCCCTGAAGGGATAAAAAGGAATCTCTGCTATTTGATAAAAAACAGAGAAGACCACAAGTGCCAACTGTATGTCTCAGAAATATCTGAAGAAAGCAATAATGAGATAGGATCCACCCACATGAAAAAAGAAGAAGACAGCTCATCCACCCACATAAAAGAAGAGGACAGCGCATCTGAAGCATCTCTCGACATTATTGCATAATGACGTAAGCGCTTAGGTCATAGAGCACCAACAATGTAGCTGGTGCAAGATAATAAACAATGACGTAAGCAATGGCGTCATAAGAAGGGTAAGGATGGGAATTGTTCATCAGACCCAACCATTATAAATAGATTGCTTAGGCAATTGTAAAAGGCATCAGAAAACAGAAAGCAGGAGGCTAAAAGTACTCATATGCTAGGAGAGCAAGGAGGAAGCTGCCGTGGCGATTCTGTAGTCTGAAAAAAGAATTCCCTTAGGAAAAAATAGTTTTAAACTCCCCTCTGGAGTTAATATCTATAATCTCCCCTCTGGAGATAAAAACATCTTATGTAAAATATACTAAATAAAGGAAGTTTTTCTCCAGAAAGGTACGCCTTTATCCTAATCTCTTAGTTATGAATTATTTAGAAAGTTTAGAATTAACGGAAGAATCTGATTATTATAGATTATCTGCCTTATTAGATAATGAAAAACAGGCTGTTCTAAAAACAGAATTAAATTTCAAATCAAATGAAAATTTTAATAAACAAAATTTTTTAAAAGAAGTTTTTAATAGAAAAAATATAATATACTATGAAAAAATTCAACTTGAAGCCCCTATAAAGATAAAATCTGCCAATGGAGAACTTGAAATAGCTTTGATAAATGATGAAGAATTGAGTAAACAGATTGAGAAAATTAAGGATCAACAAAAAAGATCTAAAATTGGATGGATTCATATTAGTACTATACAAGTCTTAATTAAATCTACATATATGAAAGGAATTAATTCACCAATAAGCTTAGCAATCTGTGATAAAAGAATTACTGATGACCCAATAGATCAAATAATTGGAATTGTTCATGGAAACTTGGCAAACGTAAATGTTAAATTCAATGCCCATCTTGGATACGCTATACCTTTATCAACTGAAAATCTTGGAAGATCTATAAGCTTAGCTTATAAATTTCACAGAAAGAATCTAATGGAACAAGATGATGAACCATTTTCAATTACATATGCAATAAATTATGCTTTAACAAATAGCCATCATAGTATAATATTTAAAAACAGAGAAAGAATTTATGTTATTTCAGAAAATTGTAAAAACAGAAATACCAAAATATAAAGCTATTGAAAACCCAGTTCTATTATTAAAAGAACCATCAGGCAAATTAGTTTCATCAAATTTTCAAATAAGAGAATCTAAAATTAATAGCCCTTTAAGTTTATCTAAGTTAAAAATTAAAGAAGAAAATTCTGAAATAAAAGAACTAACAAAAAAGGTCGAAAAATTAAATGAAACCCTAAACACTAAATTATGACAATAAATAAAGAAGAAATATATGTAACTTATCAAGACAAGAAACAAGAGCTATTTGAAAGAAAAAATCGTTTGAATTATTTACAGTTTTCTGAAATAAATCAAAGAGCATTTGAAGCCCTAAAAATAATCTATGACAAGTTGAAAAGAGAAGTTGAAGAACTAGAGAAATTAATAGAATCTTTAGAAAATAATGATGAATCAATGAGAGTTTGCAGAAATTTTAAAATAAATAATGAAGCATAAAAAGATTGAAAAACCAGAAAATAAAATAAAAAGAAATAGGACGAGAAAATTAAAAGGTAAAATAAAGGAGTATAAAAGGGAATTAAACAATCTTCAAATTGAAATTGATGATCTTATAATAAAAAGGATAGAAATAAGAATAAATATAAACAAGTTGGAATTAAACTTAAAAAATTTATAAATGCCTGGAAAACCATATTATGACTTAAAAGAATTAAAGCTGTTGAAAGAAAAAATGGAGAATGAAATTGAAAAATTAAACAGATATTTAGAAATAGGAGAAAGTGTAGAAATAAAAGAAATTATTGAAGATTTGAGAAATTATATTAAAGAAAAAGACAAACAGATAAAATATTTTATATACAATAATCCATGCAAAAAAGAATATTATAAATTAAAACAAGATTGAAAAATTATGAATCAAAACATCAAAGACTAGTAATAACTGCAAGAGAAATAGTAGAAATGGTCAATACTTTTTATCAAAATCCTTTAAATAAAGCACCTATACAAATTATAAACTTATTCAAAGTAAAATATGAAGAATTAATAGAAATTTCGAAAAAGAAATTAAAAGAAAAGCCAGAAATTAAAAATTGGTATCAGAGCCAAGTTAACGATTAAGGGTAACACTTTTTCTTTAAGCAACACTTTTAGTGATACATTTTTAAATTAATAAAACAACCAAATAAAAATAAAAATCTGTAAATCTGTACCAAAACACATCTGTATACTAGATGGACCCTAATTTCATAACACTCTTCAAATTATGTAGTTTGATTATATTAATATTTAAATAGTAAAATAATCTTTTCAATTGTTTAGATTCAGAACTAAATAAATTTCAAGCGAATAATTCTACTAAAAAAATGTATGAATTTCAAATACAAATAAATAGAATTCTATCAAATTTCAAAGTCAACTCATTCTCTTTTTCTTTTTCAAAAGAAAAAGAAAAGGTTATTAGTTGTTCCATATCCAACAATATTTTCATGCTAACATCATTTCAAGGTTTCAACCGCACTTTTTTTCTTCTTGATAAATTCATCCTATTCATCTGTCACTAACAAAAGAAATATATATATATAAAAAAAAGAAATACTAAAGGTTTTTTTTTTTTTTTTTGGTCAAGAAGAAATACTAAAGGTTATCCCAGATTTTATTTAGAACAGCTAATATCCTGGGCTGGGCTGGGCTGGGCTAACCCCTTAATTACATGTCAATGCAACTCTTGGCTCTTGGCTCTTGGGGAAGTCAAATACCAGCTAAACAAGTAACTAATAAGTAATAACCATATCATATCCAAATTATTTAAACCGTTTTCTCATCACAGGTATTCGCAAAAAAGATTATGATGAGAATTATATTGTTGTGCCAAGCTAGCTAGTTTTTATTATTATAAAGTTCAATTAAGGTCACTAAGCCTTATCCTCCATATATATATTCTTCCACATGGAATTGGAAGTCAATTTAGGTATTATTAAATTTTTCCTGTGAGCGACGAATCGTGGCTTACTTGTCATTTTCCACAACCAACTTCTCCTTTATTTGGATTTTGGAGCATTAAGATGAATTCAACAGCCATATTATTATTATTATTATTATTATTATTATTATTATTATTATGAAAGTTAGGAATAAGACTCTAACCTACAATATTAAGTGAATATTAAAAAATTATATCATTTTTTTGTGACAGAAACTATATCATTTAAACTGTTGCTCGTTAGATTATTATTATTATTATTATTATTATTATTATTATTAATTACGACTTTGGAAACCTTGAATCCAAGTGTTGAACATTTCAACGTCGTTCTTAGATAGAACGAAAGAAAATGACAGGTATATCCCTTTCAAAACGCAAAATCTATGTACAGCCATGTATTCCTTCGAAAACAATAAATTGAAATGTCATTAGAGCTGGCTAGTTGAACATTATACAAAACTGATAAAATTGTAGTATATAGTATAGGAAGAGTTTTAAGTGTATTGAGAATACTAGTATTTCAATTGTTATAACTGTTAATCTGAATTATAAAAGATATATATAATATATATTAATTGAAATCAACGATTAAAATAACTGAAATATCGGTATTTTAAGTACACTTAAAATTTTTTCCATAATATATAATGTTTTAGCTAGTTTGAGAAATAAAATATAAAAAAAGGCGATGATGATTCATTAGTTTTTGGCGTCGAAGCTTCAAAATATATATATATTATGTCATATATTCAATAAAAAAAAATATTTTAAAAAATTGTTAAGAGGATTTAATTATCAAAAAAATTAATAATAAAATTATTAAAAAAATAATGTTTATAATATATTAAAAAAACCAAATTTTTTATAAAAAAATAAATATATTTTTAATTATGTTTTCATTTATATTATTTATAATCTTTATAGAAATAATTTTCATTTTTTTTAATTTTAATTATGTTCATAATTATTTATTTATTTTCTTATTCAACACAAAATTTTGAGTTTAGAGTGATATTAGAAGAACGCTATACGAATTCAAAGGCAGCTTAATTAATATATCCGTTAATTGTTGTTACTATTATTTATTTTTTCCAGTTAAATAACTAAGAGTGATATACACTTTGTAATTCTCTCTCTCTCTCTCTCTCTCTCTCTCTCTCTCTCTCTCTATATATATGAAAATATTTATTTTTGTCTTATTTTTTTATGTATTTTTTTATTAATAATTATTATTAAGGATAGAGAGTAATAGTGTATAATAACAGTATATAAAATTATATTGCTATCTTTTTTTGTATTATTGTCTTTTTTAATTAGTTACTAGTATCTTTTTTTAATAAGTCTTGAGCTTTAATAGTCACCAGTCATATATATATCAAACTTGACTTAGTAAGAGTGTGTAATTCTAAAATAAAATGATACTTAATTACTCTCATTACAAGACTTTGTCTCTGTTTTAATTTTTTTTCTTTTCGTTCAAATTTATCATTGGTCTTTCTCGTAGAGCTGAGCTTGCTGTTCTTTCTTATCTTCTTTGAATCTTTTTTATTATCAAAAGCTTATTACTTAATTTCAGCTCCACAATAAAAATGATCCTTTTTTATTCAACAAAAAAGACATTTTTCACGATTGCTGAAAAATTAAATGAAGATAACTACTCTACATGGAAGTACCTTGCAATTCTCATTATTGAGGATCTTGGTTTTGAAAGTCATCTTGACCCCTCCAAGATTTCTGAACAGTTTACAACTTATGCTAACAAGAAAACGACAACAGAAATCGAAGAATACAAAACCTAGCGCCAGAGAGATAGAACCCTCACAACATGGCTCGTTGCTTCCATGACTAATTGCTTCAAGAACAAAGTGATCCACCTCTCAAGATTTTCTAAAGTATAGGCGAAGATTGATGATTACTTTCAGGTGGCCTCCTTTGTTCGTGTTCAAAGTTTCAAGAGCCAATTGAGATCGTGCAAGAAGATAGGTTCTGCTGCTGATTACTTGTCCAAAATGAGAAGAATTGTTGATGCTCTATTTATTGTGGGATATGAAGTGCCAGAAGATGATTATCTTCAGACTATTATGAGGGTCTTTCTGAAAAATATACAGTGTATATTTCTTCCGTAACAGCAAAGAGAAGGTCTTTTAGGATTGTAGAGGCTGAAGCATTTTTACTTTTCAATGAAAAAATACTTGAACGCTTCAAGAAACTAATCTCTTGCATGCCTATAGCCCATTATGTGCAGAACCCTTCTCAAAATTTTGATCCCAACAGAAGTAATGCTTTTAGAAGAGGATGTAGATGCAAAAATGGTAGAAGAGGAGGCAAATTTGGATACAACAACAATAACACAAGAATACAATGTCAACTATGTAGAAGGATGGTTCATGTGGTATGGAACTACTATCATAGATTTGATCAGTCTTTCAACCCTAATTCTAAAAATCCTACCTCATCTTCTCAACCTCCCTACCTTAATACTCAACCTCCACCAACCCCTTCAAGTTTTCATCAACCAACTACATATCTCACAGGCTCTTCCTCCTCCATAAATGATGCTGTCTGGCTTGCAGATTTTGGTGCGAGCCATCACTTGACCCCCGATCCATCCAATTTGCTAACTTCCACTGCGAGCAACAATGACTCCAATCAAGTGTATGTAGGTAATGGGTTAGGTATTGCCATTCAAAAATATGGTTCTTCAACTTTGCATGATCCATATGCTAATGTTGCTTTTTTATTACAAAATTTATTCCATTTACCCCTAATTTCCTAAAATATTATTAGTATTTCCAGATTTGCAGCTGATAATGGTGTCTTTTTTGAATTCTAGCCTGATTTTTACTTTATTCTTGATCGGACTACCAAGGAATTTTTCCTACAAGGCATAGCTAGGAATGAGGTCTATTTCTTTCACAATCTCAGAGTTTCTAGGCATACTTTTGAGAAATCTGCTTTGTCTTACAATTCTACCTATTCTCATCGATCTTTTAGTAATAATCATCCTTCTATTTCAATACAATGTAATTCAGATAGGATTAACAATCAAAAAACCAACCCTTCTAATTTTTGTGCTTTTAACAATTCCTGTAATCAGAGTAGTAATAATATAATAATTTTGTGACATAAAAGACTTAGTCATTGTGCAATGAAAACAGTTCATATAGTAATGAATTAGTATTCTATTTCTCTCTCTAATTTTGGATCATCTTTACAATATATGTGTGAAATTCGTCCATTGGCTAAAATGCATAGACTTCACTTTAATGAAACTCAAACTACATATCATCAACCATTAGAACGTGATCCTTCTATTTCAATACAATGTAATTCAGATAGGATTAACAATAAAAAAACCAACCCTTCTAATTTTTGTGCTTTTAACAATTCCTGTAATCAGAGTAGTAATAATATAATAATCTTGTGACATAAAAGACTTAGTCATTGTGCAATGAAAACAGTTCATATAGTAATGAATTAGTATTCTATTTCTCTCTCTAATTTTGGATCATCTTTACAATATATGTGTGAAATTCGTCCATTGGCTAAAATGCATAGACTTCACTTTAATGAAACTCAAACTACATATCATCAACCATTAGAACGTGTTTTTGCTGATTTTTGGGACCTATCCCAGTTAATTCTAGAAATAAATTTATATATTATGCATGCTTTGTTGATGGTTTTTCTAAATTTATAGTTATCTTCTTGCATGAAAATAAATTTTAATCTTTACTAGCTTTTCAAAACTATAAAAGACTTATGAAAAAACAGATAGGACACCAGATTAAGGTTTTACAAACTAATAAAGGAGGTGAATTTCTATCTATAGTATTTATTGATTTTTTTTAACGCTCAGGACATTCATCATAGGCAATCGTGTCCCTACACACATCACCAACAAGAAAGTGTGAAAAGAAAACACAAACATATCACAAAAATGAGACTGTTCCTTCTTGCTTCTGCATCTCTTCCCTTCCAATTTTAGAAAGATGCATTTGTTACCTATGTCTATATCATAAATAGATTGTCTACACAGGTTTTAGATAATAAGAGTTCTTATGAAATTCTATTCCATCATAAATTTGATTATAAGTCTGACTTATGCCTCTTTTTTGAATATGATTCTACCCACAAAGATTACAAATGTATGAATAAGTATGGTAAGATATATCTTGTAAGACATGTAACTTTTATTGAGAATTTTTTTTCTTATCAATATATGTTTTGTAATTTCTTAATCCAATCTGCTATAGAAATTGTTGCAGATATTACAGAATTGACTAAAATTATAATTGATCATTCTTCATCACTTTCACTCTCTACATAGCAACTTTGTTTCTCAACTTTTCCTCTTACATTGGCATCATCTGATCCATTCATTATTTTTGCTCAGTCTGCCCCTCGACCTTTACCAACTCAAATTTCATCACACCATCCTATACCCATTTCTATCACTGACCGTCGACCTTTACCAACTCAAATTTCATCACACCATCCTATACCCATTTCTATCACTGACCGTGAGACAAATTTGCTTCTCATTACACTTTTAAATACTCATTCTATGATCACTAGATCAAAGACAGACATTCGTAAACCTAAGGCATTTGTCACACTATCCTATACCCCAACTATTATCAATAAAGTCCTTAACTGTCCACATTGAAAAAAAGTAATGGATGCAGAAATACAAGCATTACAGCGGTATCAAATCTGGATTCTCACTGAACCACACAAAAATCAACCATTATAGGAAGTAAATGGGTCTTTGCTATTAAAAAAAATAAAAATGGTGAGATACTCAAATATAAGGCAAGGTTGATAGATAAAGGTTTTCATCAAAAAGAGAGAACATACTACGAGCAAATCTATTTCCCAGTTATTAGACCAACCATAATAAGAGTCATTCTAACTATTGCAATTTTTTTTATTGGCCATTAAGACAACTTGACTTTGATAATATTTTTTTGAATGGCAAATTAAAAGAGAATGTATTTATGGCCCAACTACAAAGATATGTTAGTACCAATAGTCATTTAATTTGCGAACTAAATAAAGCAATTTATGACTTGAAACAAGCTTCTAGAGTTTAGTTCAAGACATTAGAAGAATTAAATTGAGGCAGAATAATTTTTTTGTTTTTATTTTATCTTAATTTCTGTTTCATATCATGCTCCCTTATTTAAAAAAATTTAAAAAATTTGTTTTCAAATTTTATAATTAAAAAAATATATAAAAATATATAAATATAAGAACAAAAAAGACAATACTTTCTTAAAAAAGTGACATTAAATATATCTTCATTATTAGATCAATTTACTTATTTAAATTGTTCCACTCTCAATATACTTATTAAAGTGGCAGCAGCGGACTATGTAGGTTGGTATGCGTGCATAAACTGCTGGTGCCTATAGCGATTTATGTTTAGTATGTGTCAATGGGCTCCCTATATAAACCATGGAGGGGCCAAATGTAGAGAGGTAGAGTTTTATTCACAAATGAATGGGAAGAATAATATTAAAAAAAATACAATACTCAAAGTATTAAATTATATAAATCAAGACTATTTTTTTTATTCTCATTTCTTTTAAAATTTATAAATAATAAAATAATTTATTTTTAGCCAAAAGTTCACTAAATCATATATTTTTCTCTTTAAAAATCACTTCATCCTCTTCTATAGTTCTATTTATATCAACCATACAAGAGAAACTAGAAGAGTTTGAAACATAGGTTGTGTTCTTTGCTGCTGATTTGCATTTGAGATTCTAGCTAAATGAATTTTTTTTATTTGTACAACTTTGTTGTTTTATGCCAAAAAATAAAAACTATTTGTATTTTATAGTTGATTGATTGGATAAATAATAGTGATAGCATTATAATTTTGATGAATAAAATAAAAATATAAATATGCATGTAATAATTTTTTATTTGTATTTATTATTAAAATGAGACTAAATGGCAAATCAAAGAATGAGTATTGATAGAGTACTAAAATATATAAACTAAGACTAATTTTTTTTATATTCATCCTTTCTAAAATTCATGAATGATACAATAATTTTTTTAGTAAAAAATAGTGAATTTTTTTATTTGATTTGCTATTTTTAGTGAAAAAAATTCACTATTTTTTACTAAAAATAAATTATTTTATCATTCATGAGTTTTAGAAGGGATGAATATAAAAAAAAAATTAGTCTTAGTTTATATATTTTAGTACTCTGTCAATACTCACTCTTTGATTTGCTATTTAGTCTTATTTTAATAAGAAATACAAATAAAAAATTATTACATGCATATTTATATTTTTTATTTTATTCATCAAAATTATGATGTTATCACTATTATTTATCCAATCAATCAACTATAAAATACAAATAGTTTTTATTTTTTGGCATAAAATAATAAAGTTGCACAAATAAAAAAAATTCGTTTAGCTAGAACCTCAAATGCAAATCAGCAACAAAGAACACAATCCATGTTCCAAACTCTTCGAATCTCCTTTGTATGGTTGATATAAATAAAAGAGAATGACAAATAAATTTTTTTATTTATGATATATTTAAATAGTATATACCATTAATTATTTATTTTGTAATTATTTTTTAGATAAAGATTAGTTTTACTATTTGTTTTCATACTCAACGTAAATCGCTACTGCCTCTACGTAAACCAATGCACATAAACCGCTACTGGTAGTAGCGGTTTATGACCAATCATAATCATGCAGAAACCGCGGCAGACAACAGCGATTTTCATGCTACCGCAACTCAACGTAATCCTCTACTGGCAGCAGCGGGTTCTATGTTTGTGTAAACCGCCAGTAACGATTTTCATAGATATGTGAAACAATGTATTTGCGTCTTCGTTTTAGAACATAATTTTAAAGGTAAAACAATTTATTTAGGTGAATTGCGCTCATTATTATTATTACTTAGTGCTACAAACACATCACTTTCAGTTCACCCTTTTGATATATAGATTTGGTGCATCTATACCATCTAGTATATCAAATCTCTAGTAATAATTTTTATTAATTATATTACATATACACTAAAATTTAATTATAAATTAAGTATTTATATAAAATATATATTAAAATATAAAATATATATTAAAAATATATAAAAAAATAGATGTATTTATAACAAATATGTAATAACCGTTTTAGTTATTAATTTTTAATATGTAAATAGTATTTTTATATTCTCTACACTTATAAAATGTGTAGGTAGGAACAAAAAAGAAAATGTATTTGTGGTTGGTTTATAGGATTGCCAATGAGTATTTGGTAGATTAGGATTTAAGTTCAATCTAAACTCTATCTGTGAATTAAATTTTTTTCTAAAATTCAATGCTATTCTATTTTGCAAATTTAAAACTCTACACCTAACCCTACCTGCAAAAGAACTATTACTTAAAAAAATAATATTTAATCATACAATATTTAATAAACATACTAATAATATATAAAAATTATCAAATTACGTTCATAATATTGAAAGCAACAAAATCATAATTAAATCGATGTTAAAATTACAAATTACACAAATATTCGTTCATCATGGAGTTTTTGTTAAAATTAGTAACACTAATATAATAAGAGTATAAATAAATTGAGTAGAGTTAGATCTAAACTTATATTTTATATGATCTGTGATAATTCACTCTATTTATTCTATTGGCATTGGATTGCATTATAAACCTTATTTAAATAAATTAGATCAGATTGAGTGCCTGAAAATAGAATTAGTATTGTCTTGTTAACAAAAAAATAATAATTCAATTAAGTATTTTTTTAAAGTTATACAATATTCAATTTTTTATTACAATAATTTAAAAAATAAGTAAAACAAACACATTTAAAATTATAAATAAATTTAGTATCTTTTTAAAATTAAATACATATTTAAAATACAAACTAAATAAAACTAAAATTTAAAATTTTAATTTTAATTTTAATATATTTAATTATTAATATATTATGATTTAAATATACATACAAAAATTAAATTAGTTAAAATTCAAAACTAATTTTTCTATGTTGTGAAATACCTATAAACTCGTGTTGGTACTAATGTTGCTTGGTCTATAAATGGAAGCAAGTAGTCTGGATTTCAATTCATTCATTCTTCTTGTCATTAACCCCTCTCTTTTTGCATTTGCTGTATTTTCTACTTTTTTTTTTTCATAAGTATTTTATTCTATTTTTCTCTTTCTTTATTTTCTTTCTTTGTCATTTTAGGCTTTATTCTATTATTATTCTATTTTTTTTTATCATTTTTAGAATACATTCTTATAATTTTAGATATATTTATATTATTTATTATGTTCTTATGTACATATATAAGTTTATACTTAATTTTAGATGTGTTTACGTTGTTCATTATATTCTTATGTATATATAAGTTTTTTTACATGAATTTTGGATGTGTTGATAAAATATTTAAAATACATTCTTATAATTTTGGATGTGTATTTCAATTTTATTTTTTTTGTGTTTAATATGTAATTTAGAATTACAATGATAATAATTTAGATGTGTTAATATATAATTTTAAATGTATTTATGTTGTTTATTTAATTTTAGATGTGTTTTTGACATAAATTTTAAATAACAAAAATAATTAAAATGAATTTAATTGATTTTGAAAACTTCACTGATTTAATAATAATAATAATAATAATAATAATAATAATAATAATAATAATAATAAAAGAGAGGGTGCTACCTGACTTTACTGATCAGAAAGTTCTGGTTGAACTCTAAGACTAGAGGGTACTTTTGCATAATAATAATAATAATAATAATAATAATAATAAAGAAAGAAAAAAAGAGTGCTACCTGCCTTCACCGATGAGGACGTTCTGGTTGAGCTTCAAGACGAGAGGGTACTTCTTAGTTCTCACGACTAAGAATGTAACGTAAAAGAAAAAAAAAAGAAAAAGCTGTGTTTCTTATATGAAGTAACTTAAAAGAAGTAAGGAAACAATAATTAATTATGAAATGGGTAGGAAGTTAGAAAAATTTAAGTTTTTAAAATTTAAATTAAGTTTAATTATAAATATGAATTTAAAAAATAAAAATATGTTTTAATAAAAAATAATTAAATAATATTAAAAATTGATCAAAAATTAAATTTTATTGTACAAATAGCATTTTTCTTAATATAATAATGGATTCATTTTAAAAAATTTCCCCTATGTTTAATTAATAGAATCCCGGCCCTTATTAATATCTCTTTCTAGTATGCAAATCTTCTATTTTTTAATGGAAAATCTTATTTTAATTAAAAAATATTATTTATAATAAAATTAACTATTAAATTTACTATTATATATTTATAATGTGAATTTTATATTTTAATATATATCTTATATATAAAATAATTTATTTAGTTACTAATTTTTTTTATATATTTAAGAACATAATTATTATTTTTAACAAGAATAATGTTAAAAAATTAATTTTTAACTAATATTAATTTTTTAAAAATTATTTTATTTATTTTAAATTTTAGATTCTAAATCATAAATTCTTGATTTTAAATTTTAAATTATAAATCTTAAACTTTAAATATTTAATATATATATATTAACATTTTGAATTAAAAAATTAACTAATATTAAATAACTAAAAGTTGATTTTTTTATATTTAGGGTTTGTTTGAAAAATTTTAAAAATAATTTTTTTTTATTTTTGACTTATGAAAAGTAGTAGTCTTAATGTCTAGTACAATTTTTAAAATTAAATTACAGCTTTCTAAGAAACTATTTAAAAATTTATAGAAAAATTAAAAAAATAACTTTTCTTATAATACTACTACTTTTTATCATATTTTTATAAAATAAACACTTATAAAACTAAAAATTTAAATATAAAATAATTTATTTACAAATTATTTTTAATATAATTATTTATTATTTAAATTATTTTTTTAAAAATAATTTAATTAAATTATTTACTCAAACTGAGCCGATATATTATACTTTCTCCTAATAACTTCTTCGCTGTGTTCGTTATAAGAAATAATCCAACTAAGTATCATCTATATTTATACTAGGGGTGCACATGGGCCGGGTGAAGCCGGGTTTGATGTGACCCAGACCCGGCCCGAAATATACATCGGGTCTATTTATTAGACCCGAACCCGGCCCTAGACCCGATGAAACCAATACACTTTCGGGCCACAATTATACCGGGTGAAAACCGGGTGAAAACCGGGTCGTTAACATTACATTACGTTGATACCTTCTTGTAAACTAGCATGTAAAAATATCTAAATTTCCAAGGCTCCAACCATTAGTTAACATGGTAAAATTCACTTAGAAAAATATAACAAGAACCAACCATTCTTCAAAATTAAAGCATAACCACAATCAATATTAATATTGTCTAATAATACCAAATATTTAAATCAATAAAAATAACACAATCTTATGTATTAGTCTAAAATCTTATGCATTCTAAACATAAAACATTAACTTATAGTCTTATAATGACTAATAATACAAAATATTAAGGTTTACAATACTTAAATTCCACGTAAGAATAGTCATGATCTATCACTAATAACACAAAATATTAATTGTGTATGTTGACCGGGCCACCGGGCCAACTTCGGGTGACCCGAACTATGGCCCGGACCCGACCCGAAATAATGACCGGGTCTATTTTTGAGACCCGTACCCGACCCTAAACCCGATGAAATCACTCCAAATTAGTTTCTAAAGTGTTCGGGACTGGGCCGGGCCTTCGGGCCGGGCCGGGTCTGTGCACCCCTAATTTATACTGAAAAATAAAAGGAAGACTTACTTTGAATTTTAAAATTTGAAGGATTCGTTTCTGATTTTCAACTAATATATCCTGCGCCGCTGCTTTCACAATTTTAATATATTATTACTGGTTAACAACTACTTCGGACGAGATTACTATATTAATCAGATATGGATAGAGGAATATACAAAAAAGGGCATGCATATATGTTTAATAATATATAGTACTCTTCTTACTATAAAAAAATTAAATATTTATAATAAAAATTTTGTATCAATTTTAAAATTATTATGAAAAAATAATTTTTATAATAATAATTAATAATTTTTATAGAAAAAAATATTTTATAATAATATTACAAATTGTTATAAAATATATTAATAATTTATAATAATTTAATTTTTTTTTGTTATAAATTATGTTAATTTTTATAATGAATTGGTGTTTTATTTGTAACAAAGAATAAAATAGTTATAAAATTCGAAATATTTTGTAACAAAATATCTTTTTATTTTAAAAATTTTAATTATTTTGTAATAAAAAATTAATTCGTTACAAAATTCAATATTGTTTGTAACAAATTATTTGTTTATCACAAAATATAAGTATATTTTATAACAAAAAAATTATTTTAAGATATTAAATACTTTGAGAGTAAAAAAAATTGTGTATATAAGTCTTTTTAGAATAATTTTATTTTGTTTTAAATATTAAAATTTTTTAAATATTATTTATATTCATTAATTTTTAAAAATGGTATATATTATTTTATATTTTTTAAAAAATTAATATATAATTTTTATTAATAATCAAATTTTTAATGTTAACTAAAAATTAATTTGTAAAACTTTAAAAAATTAATTAAATTATAAATATAAATAACAATAATTAAATATAAAAGAAAAAACTAAGATATGCCAAAATGTAAAAAGTAATAAAGTGAAGCAGTAAAAAAACTCTAATTCATCACTCTCTCATTTTGCACCTCACTCAACCCTCGTCTTTGCGCCTTCTATTCCAATAAAGAACAATGGAGCTCTTAATTGAAAGAAGAAGCACCGGAATAGCTTTCACTGACTGTCCGCCTCGTCGTTGTCTCCTCTGCCATCATCTTTTCCTTCGTCGTCGTGTCGTGTGCGGCGGCATCGTGGTCTATTGTATATTGGCTCCTTCGGTGGTCTTCGTCCTATCGTGTGCGTCGTCGTCGTGTCGTGTGGTCGTTATCGCAGTGGTCTTCATGGTGGTCATCGTCGTTATTCGTGGTCACCGTTTCGTCAACTCTGTTCCTCTGCGTCCTGCGCATCATCCTCTGTCTCAGCTAGTCTGGTTCGGCCGTACTTTCTCTACTACCGGTCCAATCTAATTGCTTCTTTGTTGAAGGTAACTGCAATTTATTTGAGTATTGTTGCTTATATTGTTAGTTGATTCTACTTATGTTGTTGTGGATGAAAATATTATTATGTAATATGGTTGATAATCTGATTTTTGGTTATTTGGAGAGTTGATATTTGATTCTATTTTTTGTTTCTGTATTTTATTATTTTGATTCTATTTTTTGCTTTTTTTTTTGTGTGATTTTGATACTTTTTCTTTTGTTAAATTTTTGTGTTTGTGAATTGAGTGTCTTAGATAACTACATTATTCTTATTAACATAGAAATATTAATTCAATTTTGTTATTAATTTTGTATTTTTTACAATGCATTGAATTAGGATAGTGAGTTATAGAGAATCGCCTCAGAATTTAGTTTACATAGAGCCCTTTGAAAGTGACAGTCGCTGTGATGTTAGGTTATGCTTTACTGCTCTTTTTTTCACTCTTTACATCTTTCTATCCATTCTCATCTCCTGCAGAAATTAGTCTAATGGTCAATTACCAGAAATATTAAATTAATTTTGATAGGCGTACTCCTGAGTTTAAGATGTGCCTCGATGAAATATTTTTGGATATTTCCTTCTCTCAACTCGGTGTGAAGAAATAGCACTAGCAATAAGATGGCATAAAGAGAAATAGCTTGATGATGAAGTCCTAAAACATCCAGCAAATTCAATAGCATGGAAGATATTTAATAAGGAACACAAAGGATTTGCACGTGATGCTAAAAATATCAGGTTTGGAGTTGCTAGTGATGGATTCAATCCATTCGACAATATAAACATATTCTAGGTAGGATATAGCTTTTGCTTTGTGACAATATTGCCGTTGCCAAATCGCTCGCTAAATTAAACTTGCGACAACTTAGCGACAAATGTATTTTGCTCGCTAATTAGCGACTTGAAATCAGCGAACAAAGTGTGTCGGTTGTTAAACAGTCGCAAATTTCTCGCTACTAAGATCCTAGGCACTCAATATCTGTATTTCCTTTTTAGCGACTAATTAACAAGAAACACTTCCCTAGCTGAATGTTTCATCCGTTGCGACGGGTTAGCGACGACTATTTTTTGTCGCTACCCTAATTTTGAATTTTTACAAGATTATGTGACAAATTAGCGAGAAACTAGTTGCTTGCTAAAAATAAAAACTTTTGTGACAAATTAGCTAGGAATTTGTCCATCGCAAAATGCATTTCAAGTCTTTGTGATGGATTAGCTAGTAACATTGTTCCTCACTAATTAGTCTTTTCGCACAAAGTTTATTTAGCGACGAACTAGTGTGTGAATTGTTTCTCGCTAATTGTATATCAAACACTTGTGACGGAATAGTGACAATAATATCTCTCGCTATTTTTCTTTTATTCGATTGACCCTCTATGTGACTGATTTGTTAGAACATTATCACTCGCTAATTATTTTGTGACAAATTAGCGAGAATATTTTTTTCGCTCTTTTCTTAGCTACGAAACTCAATTCGCGAGAAATAAACTTACTCGTAAATCTCTCGCTAATCAGTCACTTTTTTCAAGTTCGGATATTTTGTGACCGCTCATTAATTTTGTCGTTAGTGCATCAATAATTTCTCGCAAGTTAGTGACGGATTAATGACAAAAGATATTTTTCGCAAAAATTCGTCTCTAATTTATCAAATTCTTGTAGTGATTGACGTCTTAGTTGTTTTATTTTGGGATTCACAAAATATTTGCAATTGTTAAGTTATCCACTTTTTACGTATGATGGTAATTGAGTTTAAAGTAATTAAACTTTAGGAATTCACATCATATTTGTAATTGCTAAGTTATTAACTCTTTGCTTTATTTGTTTAACTTTTTTGAAAAGTATAATATATTTTAATAATATCCATTTTTATTGATGTGCTTTTTTAGTGTAATTATGTATTAAATGATGTAGATATTTTATTATTTTATTTATTTAATGTTATCTCTTTGAGTTTTATTGTAGATTGTGTAATATAATGGCACCACAAAAGATTCAAACAAAGACTACTGCTTCTAGTTCTACTACACTAACCCCTGCTCCAGCCTCGACGCCCCATTTCGTCACCGGCAGCCCTTTTTTCAGCACCAGCAACTGTCCCTGTTTTATCATGTATTGGTAAAAAGGGACTTTCACGTGAGATTACAACAAATAAGGTGTTGAAAATAAAGACAAATGAAAAATTAAAATTGTTAATCTCTTTGGACAATTTAGCACCTAATGACATTTATGCTGATCTTTTTGCATCCAAAGTGAGTATTGTTATAAGACAAAATACTTCTTTAGATGTAGAAAAATGGAGCCAAATTAAAAATGATGTCAAACAAAAAATATGCGACATTATTTTTGTAATACATATTTACATTTTTGGCTATTATTTATTTTAAATCTTTATTTGTGCTAACTAACTTTGACGAATCTTATGTAAGAAAATTTTGATATAGCAGATACCCGAAATAATTTTAGCTAAGGCTAATATATGTTATCGAAGTTGGCGCTCAAGATTGCGTGAATACTATGAGTTGTATCAAACTGATAAGGAACACCTTCAAAATTCACCGAACATTGTTCTTCCAAAGACATGGGAGAATTTGGTGTGTTACTTTAGAAGTCCTTCTTTTCAGGTTTAAATTTTTTATTGTGATGACTATTGAGGTGTTCTTATGTTGTTTTTCTATTTTAGGTCAATGATATAATTATAACTTAACTCCTTTTGTCTTTTGTGAGTTCGGTATTTTATAAGAAAAAAATTTAAGAAACAAAGATAATAGAAAGCATCACGTTGTACCACATATTGCTGGTCGAAGAACGTTTTAAGTTGTTAGACGTGATCAATTAAATAATCTTGAAGTCTTTAATTTGGTGTTATATTTTTTGCTGTGTCAAGTTTGCACTTAACTACATGTGATATTTTTAAACTTTAAAAAAATGACAGCGACATTCTAAAACTGGTGTCGAGCCTGACATTCAAGAATTGTGGTAAATTACTCATCAAAAAAATAATAGAAAATGGGCCAATAAAAAAACTAAACAAATTGATGTAACATTACTAACCTTTTCTTTTTACTTTTGTATGGAAGTTAAATTTTATTTTTAATTTTCAAATCACAAATTGTATTATGCAGGATGATATTAGCCTAATGATCAATGAATCTTACTATTTTGAAAATTCTATCACTTCAAATGAAGCTTTTTTACTTGTGAGAGGTGAAAAAAGTGGTACAAATTATGGTATAAAAAGCTTCAAAATCTAAGTTAAAGATTCAACCACAACCTGAAGAGGTAATGCAGGATCGTGAGGAGCTAACAAAGAAAATAGATGTGCTCAAAGAAAAACTTGAAGAGTAACGAACATGGCAAAAGAAAGAATTAGCTCGAGTGAAAGCTCAATTGGAAGCTAAACAAACCATTGTGAACTCTTTCATAGCGCGCTTTGACAATGAGAGAAACTAGACAATTAAAGGTACCCCTAAAATTACTTATGATTTTAATACATATTCATAGATGATTTATATATTATTAGTATAGTTTAATTGCATATGGATCTATTTATTACATTTTACTTGTGTCATGGTTGAGAAATGACAAATGTCTTATTATTTGATTTGATAAATTTGGTTGTGTATTGGCTGAGAAATAAGTAATGAATTAGTTATTTTTTTATGAAATTGTAGACGGTGAAAATATCCAAGTTTTAGGGGAGGTTCTGCCAATTTTTTTTTTTTAAATTTTGGATAAAAGTTAATGAAAAAAATTATTGGTGTTATATCTTATTTCTAATTTTTTGTTTCGTTTTTTTTTTTCATTTACAGCAGTGCTAAAATGGTGGCAACATGCTATCTAAATGACTCAAGAATATTTTAATTCATAGAAATATTAATCTATGTTAGACTTTTAACTTTTGGTTAAATTTGTGCAAGAAATATAACTTGTAGAACTAATCAATGTAGAAACTAATGTTATTTTGTCTTAATTAAAACAATTTTAGTTAAACGAAGCATATTTGAATTATCTATATTTTTACATATTATATAAATATTAACTTGCTCAGTAAAATAGTTAATATATCAGTTAAATAAAAAAATAATTTAGTAAATTATGCATGTAATTTGTATTAAAAAAAATTTGTTATATAATAAATATTGTATTTTTATAATTAAAAAAAATATTATCACAAAAAATATTTTGAAAATCAAAATTTATTATCACTTTTATAACAAATTTCGGTTTTTACATAAAAAAATTTATTACAAAATATTACTTAAAATTGTAATAGTTTTATTTTTTGTTATAAAAATTTTTTGTAATAAAACATATTGCAATAACTTTTTTTTTTGTTACAAATTTCTTTAGTTTTAAAATTTCGATTTTTTTTAACAAGTTATTTTGTTACAAATATTATTTTTTTTTGTTGTGTATTATTTTTCTTTAACTTGTACTATCTTAAAATTTTGGAAGTCAATTTGGTATCATTTCATTGATGTCAAAGCATAACTCAAAATTTTGAAAAGCAATTGCTATCTTTTACTATAACTATTATTATATTAGATTTAGCTAAAAAAATGTTGTTAGGAAATTGGTTACAAGAGCAAAAGAGAATTTTTTTTATTTTTTCAATATATTTAATTTTTAGAAAATTTAAAAAATTGAGCATTTAATATGTGTTTTTTAATAAAAATTTTCACTTATAATATCTTTAACTATTATAAGTTTGATTAGAATCAATTCGACCATTCAAACAATAAGACTTTGCCAAAGAGAAAAAAAAAAATTAAACAAGGAGTCCTATAGAATATATAAAATATCTAATTTAGATTATTCCACTCGTTGTCGTTGATATCAACGTGAATGTAATTATTTTTTGTTAGCTTTGGAAAGTCATTAGTATTATTTTTGGCCATCGCAGGGACATCGAAAAGTGGCTCTTAGAAGATTGTGAGGAAGGCTTTATTCGGTTGGCACTACAACTAATATATATAGTATTTACAACTTGCTTTAATTTATTAGAAGCTTAAATTGAATCACAAGGAAAATTCAATTCTTGATATTTTATACTAAGAACTTGCCATTTGTTTTGGAGACTCGGCTCTTCACTCTCCCTTACAATTAATCAAATTAGGAGTAAATAATAATTTAAGCATATATTCAAATAGATTTTTAATAAATTTTACGTCAGATATTTTTATCTCTAAAAATATTTTATTACGTTAAAAATTTTAAATTTAATAAAAATAAGACATATAAATTATTTTGTCATATTTTTAAAAAATTATTTATCTAAATAAACACAATAAATCTAACTAAAGCAGTAATTTATATATTTTATTTTTGTAAGATTCAAAAACTTTAATATAATTTAATTTTTTAAAACAAAAACATCTTGCGCAAAATTTGTTAAGAATTATTTGAATATATATTCTAATAATTTTGTATTATTATATAGTATAATTAAAAGATTGTTTAAAAAATTAAATACTTTTAAAAAATGAATAAATAAATAAATAAAGGTATTGTTGAAGTTGGGATGGGGAACTGTGAAAGTGAAAAAGTATGGATTGACTTTATTCCGAAACTTCTTGGGCATGCCGTGGCATGTGGGGTACCAAAAACATACCATACGTTATACATGTACATGGTCCCATATTTCTAGTTTCCACAATTACAATTACAATTTCAATTTCTTCTTGACCCTTACATAAATGCAACTATTTATGGTGATTTGGATTTGTGGAAGTAATTCTTGCCTTCTTAATTGTGCTCCAAGATTTAATTTAAATGCAAAGTGGTGGGGCCATGGAAGAAGAAATCTATGTTCCTCCAAATTCCAATCACCCATTATTGTTGGATAAATTGTATATACATTTTCTTGTGACATACTCAAAAGAAATTTATTTGAATTAGAATGTATGGTGTATGTAAGATAAAGAAGGTTGTCTTTGAACCAAAACCTCATGCATATGGATCAACTATGTGAGGTAAATCATAAATGAGTACGCTATTTATTTATTTTATCATTATATATGGATCTGCCTCTGCCATAATCAATTTTCCAAACTAACATAATAATTGAAGACTAAGAATATTTAATGGTAGGTTTAATTTAATTTGTGGGTATAATCATGTTCCGTGACAGAAGAAAGCCAACTAAATATGTAAAACCTCAAATTTAAGTTGGTCGAATAATTAATATATTTATTTATTTAAATAAATATTATAAATTCAAATTTTATTAATTAATAATAAACTTTTAATCCACAATAGATTAATTTTGATATGTCAAAATAAATAATTACCCAAAAACTATCTTAAAAAAGGATACTCAACATTTGTTGTTCGTTATCATTTTAGATTTTATAATATATACTATTAAATTATTAATTAATTATTCAAGCTTATCCCAATAAGATTGAAGAATCCTTGTTTCATTCCAGGCTGTATGAACCATATATTTAAAATTCTGCGACTTCGTTATCTTGAGCATTGACCAAATGAAACCATCTTATGCGATTGGAATTATCACATATCCAATAATATCTTATTGTCATCTTTTTTTTTTTTGTCCAGTGAGTAGAATAATTAATATTAATTTGGAAATAAATGATTTTAAACAAATTATCAATAATACAAATTTAAAAAGAATTTACTCACTCTTGAATATCCTTCATTTAGTCATTTTACACATCAATAAGCTAAAATCATTTAGAAAATACCTAATTAGTAACTATTTTTTTGTTAATATTTCTTTATACATTGTTACTAAAATTGTGTATAGAGTAAAATTGAAAACCATTAATGAACGTTACGAAGTGAGACATATTATGAATTAATAAGAGGACGTTACAAACAATGGAATACTACCCGAATAAAATGCTTTGTATATAAATTGACTTCTTAAACACAGAATTAGCTTAATAAAAATTATTTATAATCAGAAAAACCATTCTACGATAAAGATGATTTTGTGCATAGTTTGTATTTTTTTTTTCAAATGAGATTCAAAAATTTTCTTTTGTCTTTTTGGACATGTCATAGAAGAAATTGAGTGATAACCTTTTCGTTTCTGGAGTGGGAGTGTTGTATTTTGTTTCAAATAAGCTAATTTTTGGTTCTATAATGAAGCCCATTTTATGTTTGGATCTTGAATTAAAGGCTCTACCTTTAACTTTTATTCCAAATTGGGCTCACGAATAACCCATGATTGTTGCTAAAAAGAAAAAACTTATTGGGTCCAATATTTGGGCTTTGTTTATTCTCTCGAGAGAGGCTAATTACCTCATTTTTTCCATCCCACTTTGGGAGCATGGTTTTCCACTTTGTTTAATAGCGGTGGGAGCTGTCGCTGCTACCATTGCTGTTGAGTTCGAAGGACCCTGCCGACTTGTCACTGTCACTGCTATATTGCTTCATTTTTATGGTTTGAGATGTTGAAGAAGATATTGAAGACTTGAAGCAAAGAGAAGGTGGAGAGAGGAAGCGGGAGAAGCATGGAGGCAATGGCCGTCGGGAGTGGTGGATTTATGGGTGGCTACACTACCTCTACCTGCTTGTGATGAGTAATTACCTCCTCGAGGACTGAAAATCCTCGTGTCACCAGTTTAAATCTGGTTCCTGCCATATGATGAATTTGTATGAGGATCTTTTATTCATAATCTATATTCATTAAAATGAAATAAGAATATGAATTGTGAATAATAGATACGTATTCTTTTTTATAGGATGTTGATACATATTAATTTATCCATCTAGGTGTCTAGACGAATTTTCTGCGGGACAGAATTTGGGAAGAGAGACGGGACGAGACAGAGTCATGTTTAGAGAATATTTGCTCCTACTCACTCCATTATATATATAATATATATATAAAATATATGTAAAATAATTAATAAAATAATTAATAATATTGTATCATATTTAAATTTTTATCTTAATTTATATATATATATATAAATATATATATATATATATATATATATATATATATATATATATGATGGTTATATAAATTTCAAAATTTTATTTTATTTGTTGAATTTTAATAATTATATGAGCGGGACAAATATTTGTAGAGCTAGAATTCAATTTTTTTACTATTGCTAATAAAAGTGACATGAATTTTATGTAAATTATTGTAGGGTAGAAGAGGATCGAATAAGACAAAAATTCACTCCTATCCGTCTCATTGTCACTCTTCGATTGATTTATGGAGAGACAGAAAAAACAAAAAAATATTTTGTTTTCATTTTTTAGTTAATAAAAATATTTAAATAATTTTGTTTGTTTTAATTTTTATATTTATTTTAAATTAAATAAAATATTAAGTCATAATTTATTTCTATAGCTTTTACATTAAATACAATAGATATTAAATCTTTATCTCTCAATTTTAATTTTTTTTCAAACACAGTGATACATATCCATTTTTAATGTGTATGGTCAAATATGGATCTATCTAAAATTAACCCAACTCTTTTGAGCTTATGTGATGCACCATTAAACTTGAAGCGTTAGATTAGATTGATAAACGATCTGATGGTTTATATTTAATCTATAAATAACTTATTAAAAATTACACTAAAAGAATAAATTTTTTGATATTTTAAATTTGCCCCAAAATAAATTTGGAGAGATTCAAGTCATTCAACCATGAAACCCTCATTTCAGCATAGTTGTCGACGATGAAGAAAACGACTAGTGAGTACCTATTAATCTTCTTCGGTTCTTTTTCTCTCGTTTTCTTTCGTTTTTTTCCACTTCCTCTCTAAAAATTCACGATATTTTATTTACTTTTTTTTTAAAGAACGATTATGATGGACTCATTTATTTATTACAGTGATATTTGCATGTTAAATTATTAATGAAAACTTATCGTTTGATAATTGTAATAGGTGATTTTGACCCATGGATCCGAGAATGTGAAACCACAAAAGAAGCAAACAGATGGAACTGGAAGATTATGCTTTGAGATATGTTTGCTCAAAGAGCAATAGTTTAGTCATTTTCCTCCTCTCTTTGTTGAGTTCCTCGGGTTATTATGTGGATATCTGGATACGTTTAACTAAATGCGAAAGGAGGCAGTGACTTAGGATGGTAAATGAGAGATTCTACAATACGGTATGAGTGTTTTAGATTTTATTGCCAGTTAACTAGTTTAGGAAGCAGCATGTTACCTTCGATTTATCTTAATTTGTTGTATTTTTGTATCCTGTGGTCACAAGCTTTGATAAGAAATTTTCTGAAATTTAGGACTATGCAATTTGTGATAATTAGCTTTCTAAATGAACTATACCTAGGATGATAGAAGGCAATAACCATGTATAAGAGAAACCTGAGAATTTGTGGTTGCAAATTTGAGCTTACTACTTTTTGTTTATTCTTCTAATTTATTATATAGTTCTTTATTTGTACAAATAGAATATAAAAAGTGATAAGTTTTGAAGGAATTCTGGTTAGAGTGCAATCTTATATAAAACATTGTTCAAATGTTAAAATAATTAAAAAACAATAGCTAATTTTCAGTGCTTGCAGTTCGTTGAACAACAAGATTCTGTGAATAAGTGTCCAAATTATGTTTGCCTTATAAATATAAAATAAGTGATAAAAATTGTTTTATTGTTTCTTTATTTATGCTTTAGAGCATTGATAGAGCCCTAGTATTGAGGGGTGTGTTTGAGGAAGGTTAGAAAGATGAGATATTACAAGCTTTTTATTTGTTGTTTTTATTGGGCTCTCTAGTTAACTCATTGATTTTGATTTTACTTTTTTTCTTTTTGTTTGTTACTTTTAGATTTCTGAAAATCAGGTGCTAATCACAACTACCATAGACTTGGTTTTGGGACCCTCCAATAAATTGAGACAAACAATTATGGACAACGCTAACAAGGATTGGGTTTAAACTCAACAAACTCAACCAACCATAGTTTATTTGTTATTTGTATGCCTTAGTTTGTGGTATTTAGTTTTAATAGTGTTAAGTTGAGACAGTTAATTGCTTGTTGCAATTTATGTTATTTAAATTAAGGTTTTCAGATTATTTAGTTGATGTACGGGCTTTTGAGCTCAATTCATATTTTGCACATTGTAGCTTTTTATTCATGGCTTTAAGAAAAGAGATCTGAGTCGGACATATTTATTTCATGTATTGGTTCAATAAAGTTTTTATTTTTATTTTTATTTTTATTGACGTTGCCCTTTAAACTCAATGGGTATTTGGTTTTTGCCTTCAATTTTCATCTAGTTATGAGCAAAAGTGTACTTCAATTATATATGGAAGATTAGTTAAGATGATCATTCGATCAGATGCTACTTAGATGCATAAAGATCTAAGCATTGTGGAAAATAGAGAACACTCTCCTCAAGTTATTATTTGATTATTTCTAAGTTTTTTATTTGTTTTTGGTGTATTTAATTTCAAATTTACTTGCTTTGAAAACATTTTACTAGAATGACTTAAGTGGTTATTTTGATGTTTTCCACTTGAACTATAAAGTCGTCTCCCTCTAGTGCTGAACTGTTGATGAAAGTTCTGAATTTTCTTTCTTTTATTCTTCCCTTGATTCTACATTATAAATTTGTTAGCTATAGTTAAAAAGGTGCATTTGCATGGTTTGTTAATGGTAGATGAAATGTAGATCCGATCTCTGTTAACGTGTACTTATCAATCTTTTTCATTGGGATGCGACATTGTTATCAATTATTTTATGCTATAGTTTGAATAGGTTCACTTTGATTGTGCTGTCACAACTTGCATTTCAGTCTGCAAAATTGACTCCTTACTTTAGTCAACTTTCATAGTGTAAGATTTCTTTTCTCCTTGTTAAGTGGCTCCTGTGCCTTCTTTTGTCCATCATCCTCGGACACGAGCACTATTTTGCCATAATCATTTATTGCAACGGTAGGTATTTGCACTGTTGACATGGAAGTTCATATAAGAAAAACAAAACTAATTAACATATTGTCTAAAACATCCTTTAGACGATATGTTAAAGTATCATCCATCTACAGAAACCCATCGCTTTGACAATAACCCTAAATCGAGGAGAGAAATGTGAAGATAATGGTAAATAAATAGAAAAGGAAAAATGGAGAAAACATTAAATTGATACATTGCATGCTGAAATCGTATACACATGCCCATAAGTATCTTAGCTTTCTCTTGGAAAAGATTCAATTTATAAATTCATTCAAGTAAAATAACACATCCAGCAAGGCCTAACTTTGAAAATGTACATGTATTAAATTTGATGCAATGGCTCTGACTTCGGCGCAGCGATGGCTTTGCACACTAATGTAAGGCACTGGTTTCTGACTACAACAGTAATTCAACCAAAGTTCTATCATAAGAAGTAATCAGGTGTTCTCCTGGTTACATCTGGCTCTCCCCTCCTTGGAGCTGGCTTAAACTGCGATAGAGAAAGATATTGATTAAAGCAACAAACTTTAATACACGGATGTAAGAGTATTTGGTTTTGATCCATGTAACTTAGACTCATTTGGTTGCGAAGAGAGACAAATACTAGTTGAATTTTGTCCTAAACACAATTCCTGTATTTTCTATACTTCAAAATAGTGGGGACAATGATGAAAGAGCTCGAAATGAAAAAATATGTATCTCACTGTCCTGTCAGACCACTGCCGCTACTGACATTTTCAGCATGGTTCTCAGTGGTCTGGCAAGAGGGTAATATTGTTCATTTATTATATTTTTGTATTGTTCTAAACTACTACCAAATTGGATACACAATCCAATACTAGCCTAAATTGCTAAGAAATTCAGATCAACTTTATGATTATTTGGGTAATGAAAATAAGGAGCTCAACCTGAATGAATGTGTGTCCTTTGCAGTCATCAACTTTAAGGATGGGTGCCATGTTAATAATTAGGTGCACTAAATATGGTAACCACTTTTTGTCCCTAAAAATAAGAGACCATATATCATCCATTACCACCACAAATGAAAAATAAAAAAAGAAAACAACAAAAAAAAGCAAGATGAAAAACTTAAATGTCCCTATGTATATCTTTCCATAACTAGCTGGTGAGCTCTAGTAATCAGCTTCAAGTTATTGGTATGGTTAAATTGCTTAGATGTGTCCTATAAAAGAAACATAAAAATATCAGCAAAAATTAGTGGCAAACATGAATTTAAATCAACTTTATGCATTTGTAAAGGAACACTACAACAAACACTGGAAGATAGTGGCGGCTAATTAGCGGTTGTTTATCAAACCGCCGCAAATTGGTAAGATAGCGGCGATTATGATATCAGTTTGGGCTTTGCTACAAAAAGAACTAAGATAGCAGCGGTTTGCTTCCCAACGGCTGCAAATCAAACCAAGAAGTGATCCCTCCAAATGTCCCGTCACTCACTTGACCAGAAGTCAAAAGCTCTGAACTCTGAATCACTTCCTCTTTTCCAGCCTTAGCTTCTTTTCGACCACCCATGCAGCGCCATTTTTGCTCATCACCTCCCAGAGTCTCCATCAGAACCACAGAACCACCACCGTCTTCCACCATTGCCGAACAACCACCACGAAAATCCTTTCTCTCTTTCTCTTCCCAGGTCTCCTGCCTTCTCTGTCTCAATGCCGGCTACCATCCAGCACCGCCGTGACCATCTTCTTCCCCTCCTTACAACCTTGCACTGTGGGCCTGTGGCTCTCTAGCTCGCCCATGCCTCCCTCATTTCTAGTCGCAAAATCAGAACAGAGCCACTTTAGTGTTAATTTGACTCAGGTTCTCAGATCACCTTTTGTTCTCTGTTTTAGTTAATTTAGGATTAGTTATATGTTGATTATAATGTTAATTTGATTTGATTAGAATTATTTGCTTCTGTTAGTTGAGTTTAGGTTAGAATTAAGATTTTCTTATTAGAATTAATCTTAGTTTATACATAGTTAAACATGCTGTTAAGAGCTTCTTGAGTTTGAATTTCAATTTGTTTGGATATTGACCGATGCTTTGCTGAATCACTGCGAAATGCTGTTGATTTTTCATGTCATTGGTGCTGAATTTTGATTTAGTGTTGTAAAGAATGCTTGTTAGTGCTATTTTGTGTTGTTTATGCTTTTGCATGCAAAGTGTTCGACAATATGGCAAGTGTTTTGAATATGTTTTAAAGTTCTTGCAAATATGATCTATGATAAGGACACTATGGATGGTAATGTTTGATCCATTTAGTGCACCCAACCTGATGAGATATGGCTTGGTTGTTGTTGTATTGTTTTGGCAGGAGAAAATTTTGTTTCTTGCAATATCATGCCACAATTAGTAAATACTATGTAGGATGGAATAGGATGGAATCAATGTCAACTTTGCGCCAAAGATTTTGCATTAATTGATAAAAGCAATGCTGTGTGTGATTTTGCCATAAAAGATGTAGGTGCTACACATGAGTAAGTGAGACATCTACTTTAAAGTATCTTATGCTTTTTTGGACTTAAAATGGGGAAAATACTGAGTTGATTGTGTTTTCATTAGTCATGTCAATCTAGAACTAATCATATTTGTTTTTCTTTCTTCTCCAGTATGTGTGATCCTATCTTTACCATTGGCCAAGGTCGTTAGTGCAATTTATGGCTTAAAGATCCAACTGTTGGCAATATTTTATGCAAGTTGAGCAACATCGAGGTAGAGGTTCCACTCTTTATTTTATGCAAGTTGATGTGAAAAAGTTAAAATGGTTGGCAAGATGGCATAAATTAATTCATCCAATTTTGGCAAACAAAAATTTTTTCTTTAACATGTGTTCTTATTATTCTTATTGCCAACTCATGCATAAATATTGGTAACTTTTTTTCCCTAAAAATTTTTTTATAGGAGAAAAAAAAATTGTACTAAAGTATAATCATATTTTGCTCTTAATGAGCAACATGACTTTGTAGGTAGCAGAAGCAAGCAAGCAAGCTTCTATCACTAAATCATATCTTGAGCAAAGAGGAGTAGATTTTCTTGAAGGATACATATCTTATAAAGTTGTACTTCCTAATCCTAAATTATGGTATGATTTTGAATCTTATAATTGTTCCTATAAACTGTGTTAATATCTTTTAATATTTTTATATATATGAGGAAAAAATTAGAGTTTGTAAAAACCAAAGACCCAAGTTTACTATTGTGAATCTTGATATGGTGGAATGGAATATTTTAGGATATGTTATTTTTAATAATATGATATTATTGAAAGAGGAGAACAAAACATTGTTTTAATTTCTAAATGATGAGGATGAGGTATTAGATAATGATAAACATGATTCTAAAGAGTTAGAAGAAACACATAAAAACCTCATTAGCATCATTTAATGTTTCCAAATCAGGCTTCTTTACTAATAAAATAAACTGCTTGGCTTGTAAGTTGAAACTAAAGGCCAATAAGTATGTGTTGGATGAGTTTCTCGAATTTAAGGACAAACAAAAAGATCTTCAGGCTTTGAGTTAAATTAGAATATCTAAAGTTGAAACATATTACAGTTCAAAAGACATGCATGTTTGGACTTGGTAATCTTTTGAAAATAAATTATAAATTATTCTTTTGCTTTCCAATGATATTTAGTTGTGTAAATAATCCCTTTCTCTTACAGAATTTATGAATCAAAATAAAAAATTTGGGGTGTAAAATTTTGGTGAGAGGGTAAGATTGAATTTTCTAATAGATTATTTATAAATACCATTAGGAGGCTTATTACTATTTATTAATGTTTACGTGTTTCTAGTTTCAACATTCTATTGCATTTGTATCATAGTCTAAATTGGTAGCTACCTATCTTTAGTGGGTGGAGGAAGCTTTCCTTAGTTTTATTGTTATAATTTGCTATTTTGCTACCATATTAGAAGTAGATTTAATAATTATCATCATCACATTGAAGATAGTTTCTCTTGAAGATAATAAATTAAGATTATATATTCACCTTTTGAGATTGTTGAAGAGATGGAGGAGCCTGTGGAGGCAGAGAACTATGGTGGTGATGATGAGCCTTCAATGATGAAAGCTATTATAAAAGAAAGTTCTCAGCTTCTCTCTATACCTTCAATGGAATATATGATGTGGAGTACTTGAAGTTGAAGCTTCAGTCAGAGAACATAAAGGGTAAAACAAAAATTTCAGATCAACTTAGCAAGCTCAGGAAAGCTTGCAGCAAGAACAAAAATGAGGTTAATAACGGAGAAGAGGAAAAGATGAGATTTATTGTTTTGGTATTCCCTTGACCTACCTAATATTTTCTAACTTACAATTAATTTTATCATTTTAGTAACTTTGGTGCATTATTGCTGATATATGGTAATGAAAATAAGCAAATAATTTCTAGTGATTACGATGTAGTAGGTTATATTTTGTTAGTGTATGATATTCATGCTTTGCAGGTTTGTATTGCTAATGAATTAAACCTAAGATTGCTTTAGTTAAGGTCTTTATGAGTAATTTTCAAGTTTTTTGCAGATATACTTATTTTGCTTTTTGGATTTTTGATGCCATACAGTATATAAACTTCTATTCTATAGGATGAACTCCTGGATATTATATGTTTTTAAGAATTCTGATATGGTTGATACTTATTACTGAAATGGTAGCTTGTGGCTTTTTGAACATTGTATATCAACATATGTATAGTTTCTTTGCTTTCATTTTCATATGCTGCATCTGTTCACTCTATTATTTTATACTATTTATTTAAAATTCATGCAGGAGAGGTTTTATTTTGGGGATGAGGTTCTGCTTTGTTTGAGACTGGTATTCCTCTCTTAAACTAACGGTTGAGTCAGCTTTCGGATGCTAATAATGTGAGTACTCCTGAGAGTTGTTGCATTTTATCCTGAAATTTTTTTTATAATCTTATATAGTAGATTGTGGCAGTTTCAAACTGCCACAATTTTTTTTAAACCAACGTGCAGAATAGTTGCGGTTTAAAACCGCCACATTTAAAAAAAAAAACCTATTTACCAAGTAGCGGCGGTTCTGCAACTCCCGCAAAATTAATTATCTAATTTGCTGCGGTTGTGCCAGAGGTTTTTTGAAACCGCCGCAAAATCAAATCTCCACCCCCTAATAAGTAACGCTTGTGGAACCGCTGGAATTTTGTTTTGCGGTAGTTAAAAACCGCCACATATCCCTAAAAAAAACTGCCGCTATTCGGCGTGTCTCTTGTAGTGGAAACCCACAAAAATAAACTCCAGAACAACTTCAATCAAAATATTAATTTAAAATATATTATATCGGATGCAAATTAGATGCATATTTAAGTTGTTTTTCATTTTCATCCATTAAGTGTTTTTGACTATTTGATGCTTCCTGCAATTTATAGTGATTAAATTTAATTACCCAACAAAATAGCACAAATTAGTTAGAATTTATAATCAAATAAACAAAGCTAACTAATGTCTACTAAATTTGCAAATAGAATCACAATACTAATTTCTGAATTTGCAAACAGGCTAAAAAAAATCAAACAATAGTAATAAATAACAAATAGAACAAATAAAAGCTAGAACATTATGAGCAGAATTATACACACAGAAATTGAAATCAAAATCATAAAAATAAATTCTAAAATTTTTTAACCCTCATAAACAAAACCCAAAAAATTCAAACAACCAAATAATAGGAACAAAAAAAAATAATTGAATGAAATCAATAAAAGGAAAGAATACGAAAACCTAAACAAAACTAAATAAAAAAAATTGAATGAGTTCAAGTAGATTTATATAACAAGAACATAAAAGGAATAACAAAAATGAAATCAATGGAAAAAATTTATACCTAAGGTTAAGACTCCATTGGAACTTTGGAAGCAGAGAATGAAGGGAGAGACGGAGCACCACGACGCTGACGACGACTCGATGAGAAAAGAAAGAAGAGAAGATGAGGAGAGAGAGCATAGAAACTGAAGGATTACCATGTGTTCATAACACGCAGCGGAAGAAAAGAAAGTAATCCTAAAGATCTATTTTGTGCTTAAACTTTATTCCAATAAACAATATATATTTTAGATCAGATTTAAATACCTGTGTACGCTAGTAAAAATCTTTTTCTCCTTCGATGATACGAAGGCACTATGCGTATCCACACCGAGACCAATCTTTGCTGTCAACTCCTTGACCAATGGATATCTGATCTAAATTGAGAAACTTCTTGCAACTCTTTGCACGCCATAAAATTCTTCTCCAAGAATTAGGCTCACATACGTTTATGTTTGTAGAGGTAAAAGAATAAAACTATTGTTATTCTCTTCTCTGTCACATTCCTCTACTCTTGCCATACATATATATAGTATGAGATTTGTTACTGATTTTAAATTTGATTCTCAATTCAAATTTAAATCATATCTTGTTATTTTAAACTTGAATCTTTCAAATTTATGAATCATATCATAACTCAATTTGAAACAGAATCAGTTAGGATCTCATCCAAATTTAGAAATAGAATAACTAATTATTCTCAAATCTCATTTAATATTCTCAATTACCATACTATTATTATATTCTTTGTGCTAGCAAAGAATATAATAATATTCCATTTGAATTAATATAATTATTTATTTGATCAAATCAAAATAATAATTAAATAATTCTATAGCAAAGATTAGAACACTCGTTAGTGTGTGACCCCATAGGTTCAATACTAAGCGGGTAGTAAATTAGTCGTACTAAATTTACTAATCAAGGTTGGCATCTAGCAACACTCCTCAACGACCCGATAGTATGAAGTAACATATTTTTACTAAGAACCTTAGAAGAACAAAGTATAATTCCTTCTATCTTTCCAGCTCTTGGTTAACCCTTAGAGTATGGTTTAATTGTCAAACTCTAACTTGTTACCATTATTATAATGAACTGTGAATGACCTAAGAAACTCGTTTCTTCATTCATTCAATCTCCTTGGCCAAGGTTTTATTCCTCTCAGTCATTATAATCATAGAGCTCAAACTCTTTACCGAGAGTTGACAGATTCCTTATTGACTAATCATTAATTCTACAAGTATTTAAATTATACCCAATATCCATTCAACTAGCACCTTAGGGTATTAGGTGTCCGGAATCAAAGTATAATAAATACATTGTTAATTACTATGATAGTCGCATGTCAAAGGAAACTCTATTACTATGTTCATCTTGAGAATATCCTATTGACAAATATCCGGTAATTATAACCATTAGGAATTCTCAGAGTGAGTCAGTTTAATGGTCATATCTCTATATGCACCATATATATATATAATTTAATAAATGAGATATATTAATCTTCATCCAATGAAGACCATTATATATATATATTGATCTTTTCGGATTATTAATGTCCTTTTTAATAATCCTATGACCAAGAACAATTTAGATTAAATTAAAAAAAAATTATCTCTCAATATTATGATCATTATCACAATGATAAATCTCTAAATTTTAATCAAGGACGTTATTATATTAACATTTTAATATAATAACAATAACAAATTATTTGACACGTGATTGATTGGATTGTGGTCATACTATTTATTCCCAACAATCTCCCACTTGCACGAGAGCCAATCATGATAGATTGGATCTTGGGCATACTATTATCACAATAATCTCCCACTTGCACTAGAGCCAATCAATCATGTGTATAATTTTTTCAAAGCACATTTGTGTTTATCAAAACTCTTTTGACCTTAAACACCTTTACTTTTGAGCATGTTCGCTTGACCTTTCGTAAAATACACCTAGTACATAATAAATATCACGTTTTCTCAAAACATGAAATCTCACACTACAATAGTGCATAATTTTATTTTAAGGACAATCCTTATTGAACATGATTATAAAAAATCTAAGTAACCATTAGATCTATCTTTATAGAATTATATCATTATACAAATAGGCTACTTTTTCGAAAAGTTAGTTTGTACTCCCACTCTTTCTTTAAGATGGAATCCATTTTCTAAAAAGGAGTTTTTTACCTCTTATCATAGACACTTTGTCATAAAAAGAGTGATAAAAATAATCTCATTATTTCTTTAGAGTAACCAATAAATCTCATTTATTGGACCTAATATCAATTCTATTGTTGTGCAATCTCTTAACACATATAAGACATCTCCAAACTCTAATGTTTTTCATATCTCATATGGGTAAAAAAAATTTGATTTAGTGAGAAATTTGTTAATTTAGCAACATTTCTAAAACGTAGTTCAAATATTTAACAGACACTTATCTTTAAATAAATCAAATTCCATGTTTCTTTAAACATGATGGAGTACATAGAGTACTAGTATTTGTGTGTTGAGAATCTCATTCTCTATTCAATAGAATATCAATTAGATAATTAGAGATTTTACTTTAAACTCTTATAATAAAAATATTCTATCTTTATTATTGGTCAAACCAACCCTTAAGAGAAATTTTGATAGACATTCTCAATACTCATATTGAGCTTTTCCAAAAAGACCACAAACCTTAATCATATTAGGGTCAATTATAAATTGTTTGTGACAAAATAAATCTCTAAAATTACTTGTAAAAATAATTCTCGCTAAAGCCATTTGGCTAATGGCATTCCAACTTCTAAAGTTGTTTAATTCAAAATATATTGCCCAATACTCCCACTAGTTCAAATAAAATCTTTGATAGTCATACTATCTTACTTTGGGCATCATACATCTTCTCAAGATGTTTAATAATAAATAGTAAGTATATGCTTTTGAAATTGGAACTCATGGTTGTCAAAACAACCCAGTAAAGCAATATTTCAAATACTTCACAAGTACTAACTATTCCATCACAAATTTTATTGGACAATATTTCAATAGAATTATCATCTCCATGATACCTTTCATATATGAGAACAATTCTTAGATGTTAGTCATTATATTACTTTCAAGTATGCCACAACAAAGGTAGACATATTTAAAAATTTAAAATATGAAAGTAAATTAAGAAATCTATATTTCTGTTAAAATTATTTAGAATTATGAATGAGTACTTTGGTTGTCAAGTTGTTACTCATACCTATTCCAAATAAACATGATTAAATTGCATCCCATAAAATTATAATCTCAAATAATTATCTGGTTGTCAGACAATTATTTAATTGAATTATATTTTATACCCCTAGGTTGTCTAGGTTCAAGTATAAAATTAATTCTCCTTATGTATCATCATATACATCAATAAATTCTATCCGTGATTACAAGTCTCCTGATTGTCAGGTCGTTCCTTGTAAACAAGAGATAAATTTATTTTTGACAATATCCTAACTTTTAGGACTTATTTCTATTATTAGAGAATTTCTACCCTTATTTTTGGATTAGATTTTTATACTCCCAGGTTGTCTAGGAAAAACTATAAAATTTAATCCTTAATACATCAAATGTATACACTGATTATTATCTTGAAAATAAAACTCCTGGTTGTCAGGTCGCTCTTTATAATCAAGAACATTAGAAAAACTAATTTCTAAAATTATAGTGTTCAAAACACATCAATCAAATCAAAATTTGATTTTTCATGTACTAACGTTTAGCATTAAAATGATCAAATCAAATTTGACCTTTATATATACACTTATATATATAAAAAATGAACAAAAGATATTTTGTATCTTATTCTTTTTATTGTGATCAAAATCACAATAAAATTTAATAAATAAATAAAATCATACAAAATATTTGATTATAAATATAACTTTTATATTAAAAATGGATAATTTAATCACAATTAAATAATTAAAATAAATTAACTATTAATTTATTAGAAAACCATCTCAATGAAAATAAATACATCACATGCTTAAAAACAATTTGAATTAATTCTATTAATTCATAAACTTTAAGAAAATAGGAATAAAAATTTAAACGCAAAAAAGCCAAAGCTCTAATACCACTGAAGGATTACCATGTGTTCATAACACGCAGCGGAAGGAAAGAAAGTAATCCTAAAGATCTATTTTGTGCTTAAACTTTATTCCAATAAACAATATATATTTTAGATCAGATTTAAATACCTGTGTACGCTAGTAAAAATCTTTTTCTCCTTCGATGATACGAAGGCACTATGCGTATCCACACCGAGACCAATCTTTGCTGTCAACTCCTTGACCAATGGATATCTGATCTAAATTGAGAAACTTCTTGCAACTCTTTGCACGCCATAAAATTTTTCTCTAAGAATTAGGCTCACATACGTTTATGTTTGTAGAGGTAAAAGAATAAAACTCTTGTTATTCTCTTCTCTGTCACATTCCTCTACTCTTGCCATACATATATATAGTATGAGATTTGTTACTGATTTTAAATTTGATTCTCAATTCAAATTTAAATCATATCTTGTTATTTTAAACTTGAATCTTTCAAATTTATGAATCATATCATAACTCAATTTGAAACAGAATCAGTTAGGATCTCATCCAAATTTAGAAATAGAATAACTAATTATTCTCAAATCTCATTTAATATTCTCAATTATCATACTATTATTATATTCTTTGTGCTAGCAAAGAATATAAGAATATTCCATTTGAATTAATATAATTATTTATTTGATCAAATCAAAATAATAATTAAATAATTCTATAGCAAAGATTAGAACACTCGTTAGTGTGTGACCCCATAGGTTCAATACTAAGCGGGTAGTAAATTAGTTGTACTAAATTTACTAATCAAGGTTGGCGTCTAGCAACACTCCTCAACGACCCGATAGTATGAAGTAACATATTTTTACTAAGAACCTTAGAAGAACAAAGTATAATTCCTTCCATCTTTCCAACTCTTGGTTAACCCTTAGAGTATGGTTTAATTGTCAAACTCTAACTTGTTACCATTATTATAATGAACTGTGAATGACCTAAGAAACTCATTTCTTCATTCATTCAATCTCCTTGGCCAAGGTTTTATTCCTCTCAGTCATTATAATCATAGAGCTCAAACTCTTTACCGAGAGTTGACGGATTCCTTATTGACTAATCATTAATTCTACAAGTATTTAAATTATACCCAATATCCATTCAACTAGTACCTTAGGGTATTAGGTGTCCGGAATCAAAGTATAATAAATACATTGTTAATTACTATGATAGTCGCAGGTCAAAGGAAACTCTATTACTATGTTCATCTTGAGAATATCCTATTGACAAATATCCGGTAATTATAACCATTAGGAATTCTAAGAGTGAGTCAGTTCAATGGTCATATCTCTATATGCACCATCTATATATATAATTTAATAAATGAGATCTATTAATCTTCATCCAATGAAGACCATTATATATATATATATTGATCTTTCCGGATTATTAATGTCCTTTTTAATAATCCTATGACCAAGAACAATTTAGATTAAATTAAAAAAAATTTATCTCTCAATATTATGATCATTATCACAATGATAAATCTCTAAATTTTAATCAAGGACGTTATTATATTAACATTTTAATATAATAACAATAACAAATTATTTGACACGTGATTGATTGGATTGTGGTCATACTACTTATTCCCAACAAAAACGACGTCGGAAGATGGACTGAGACCGACGACGACGGATGAGCTGAACAGCGACAGTAGAAATCAGAAAATAATGGAATAGGTGGTAATAACTGACGTTTGTGGATAGATTGGAACGTGGTGAGTTTACAGAAAAAAAAATGAAATTAGAGTTCTAATAGAGACATTAAAAAAATATGTGACAAATATAAAAAATGATAATTATTATTATTATTAAACTCTATACGAAATACATTTGTAATTTATTTTTTGTGTATATTAGAAAAATTCAAAAGATTTGAATTTATTAAAGACAAACCCGTCAAATATTATGATCGGATCTTCCTCGTGTTTGCCGATTTATTAACAATTATAGAAAGGAAATTTCATAATTAAAATGACATATTTCAATCTGCTTTAGCATTTACCTACCATATATAGCTTTATAATATTTATACGGAAAGCTACAAGATAAGCATGCATCTTTGTCAACATAAACGTGGAATAAATGATGTACTATGAAAACATTAACAAAAATAAAAAAATGTCGAATGATTGAATGACAAATGAATAATTAAAGTTTCTAAAATTTAAACTAACAAATTAAACACAACTTAAGATGTGTTTGGTTGGTCTTAACATGAAATGACAAAAGTTTGTGTTCCTAAAAGGAATAAAGATTTTGAATATTTGAAACAGGGGAGGGGCAACAGAATAAAAAATAGACACAAATTTAATAAAATAATATTTTGACTAATATGCTTTTTTTTTCTAATTCTATATTTATACTTTTTATTTCTCTTTTTTCTATTATTTTTTTTCACTATCTTTCTTGTGAAAAATTTAAGATTTGGTCTAACTCAAAATTTAATTCAAACTCAAGATATATTTTGTCGAGGTTTGTTATTTTTATTTGGTGCTATTTTTGGATTAGATTCAGATTATGATTCGGATCACTCGATTCAATTTGAAATTATTTTTTTAATAAAAAAATATATTTAAAATAAAATTAATAATATCATATTATACTTTTATACTTTAATTAATATTTTTTATAGTATTATTTTTATTTTAAAATAATTTATTTTAATATAAATATGATATAATATTTGTTAAATTTAATTTTTAAAAATAAAATTTTATTATTTTAGTATAAAAAAATTATAAATTTATACATACTAATTTTATATCGAGTCGATCCGTTTTATTTTAAATCGAGCCAAAACCGACCCAATAACATTTTAAAATCAAATTCAAATCAAATTAAACCCGATCCGATCTTACCTATGAACATACACCACTTACTTTTATCTATGTTATTACTTATTTGTCATTTTATCCCTTCCTCTACCTCACTTTAAACTTTTTTATATCTCGACTCTCTCGTCCTTTATATCTCTCATTTATTTTTGCTACTCTAACTCTATCGCCAATCTTCCTCTCTTCTACTCTTTTCTTCTGTCTCTCCATTTTTTCTTACATTTGAATGATGAAACATTCAAAATTAAAATTATTAAATTAAAAAGATATAATTTTTCAAGTGAAAAGAAAGTGTAAATTAAAATAATTTTTATTTAATAATAAAAGATGGTAGTATTAGTTATACATGCGTTTATAATTTTTTTATTCTAATCAAATGTGAGATTAAGATATTTTTTAAATGAAAAATGTTAGAAAATTATTAAAATTTATTATTTTTTACCATTAATTAGCTATTAATATTTAAAGGTATAAGTTAAAGATATATTATTAAATTACTAAATTAAAAAATTGAGTTTATAACTAAAAATAACGACAAAAATTAATAAATTTTGATGGTCCTAAAGACCTAAACATCTCTCTTTTAAATTATGTCTACGATAACTAAATGCAAAATATTCTATCCATGTCTTTACTTTCTCCGTGTTTTTATCTTCTATATCTTGTGTCACATACCAAACATATTTAGAATAATCATTATTAATGTGTGAATACTATTAGTACTCCAAGTAATCTCTGTTTCATTAGGTAATGTGTGACACTAATGGATTACAACTATATAATAGAATATGAAGAGTAGGTAGCTAGTATAATTTTTTTCTTTCTTTTTTCTTTTGGGCTATATATAGTTATACCTTTTGTGTTTGTAAAGGTGTGATTTTTACTAATGCAATAGACATATTTCTCTCTTCTTTACCTTGCTTTTCACTAAGAAATTTACAGCTCAGAACAAATTTTATCATGGTGCGGTGAGTGTGGAAGAGCTGCAAATATTGTTAAGCAAGCATTGTGAACTTTGTCCTGTCTTTCTACAACATCCATGGCAGATCGAGAAGTTGGAGTGGATAATCCAAAAACTTTACAACTGCAAAAATTTTCAGTGAGTGATTTACAAAATCTCACAAAATTGATGAATCAACTTGCCAGCCTTTAAATGCAAGTAGGAAGATCAACATTGAACCCGATTCAAGACCAGACAAGTCCCTTCTATTTCTATCCAAATGAAAGCCTAGGTTTATCACTAACTCAAACTCCTCTTACAACTCGAAATTATCACTCATGGGCGAGATCGGTTTGGCTATCCACCAAATTGAAGAACAAGTTGGGATTCATTGATGGAAGTATTCTAAAACCTGAAAAAACTGACTCAACCTATGAAGCGTGGGACAGATACAACACCTTTGTACTATCGTGGTTGCATTCTTCCCTAAGCACAGAGATTATTCAGAGTGTTCTTTGGTGTAACGTGGCCTCGAAACTCTGGAACGATCTCAAACACAGATTCTATGAAGGTGATTTGTTTCGATCTGATCTTCAAGAAGAGATGTTTGCGATAAATCAGGGAGATCTATCCATCACTGCATATTTCATTAAACTTAAAGGAATTTGGAAAAAACTTAATGAGTTCAAACCGATTCCATCCTGTGTTTGTGGAGCATCATGCTCATGTGAAATGAGCAGTACATAACAGTGAAATCACAAATTATGTTGATGGTGCTACTTCCTAGTGTGAATTTCATCTATTCTTTGCTTTTGCAACAAGAAAGACAATTAACCAACTCAGATCAAAGTGAAGAAAGGATGCTAGTTAATGCTTTCAATATTGGAGGAACTGGCAATGAAAACAACAGAAGATTTGGTATAACCTTGAATGCAAATTATGGTATCACAAATCAAGGTGGCAGAGGTGAACGTGGCCGAGGCCGAGGAAGAGTTAGTAGTGGAAGAGGAATGATGAGAAGTTGTTCTCATTTTGGGAAGGCTGGACACACCATAGAGACCTACTACCATAAGCATGGATTTTCTCCTCATTTGCAAAAGAAATTTGGAGTAGCGAATGTGAACAATAGGATTGTTGCTGAAAAAACATGTGGAGATGGCAACATACCTAATGTGCGTTCAAGTCAAGACGAGAATAGTAAAAGCTTAAACAACTTGTTTTTCGAAGATAAAAAATAAGCATTGATTTTTCTTTTCCAACAACATAAAGGTGATCCTGCTCATAGTTCTCTTCAAACACAAGGCATAAACACAGTGATAGCTCCTTTAGCAGGTATACACAATATTTTATCAAATTTTCACATTCCTTTGTGTAACACCCTAATTACCCAGCCGTACCTCTAGCCGTAAAGCAAAAGTTAATCAAAGGTTACGACAATTCTAAGGCTTATACATACTTATATAAAAGGAAATAATATATTCTAAAAGCCCAATGAAGGATTAAGCTCAGAATTTCAAAAGCGAGAAACGTCCACACGAAGATAACGCTCAAGACACAATGTATAGATGCAAGAGAATAGAACATATATAGATATAAAAATATAATAATCATAAGGAACTAGCCGCAGGTTGCAGAGTTTAAGTCGACTAGTTACAAACAGAAAAATACAGAGTTTTGGAGTCAAAACAGCTTATACAACTTATCTCTCACGTAAGCCTCTAAGGCCATAAAGATAAATATACAAAGAGATGTGAGAGTAACTATAACAAAGTAAAATAGAAATAAACCAAGAAGGAACCATACTCCGCTCTGTCACCATATCTGCAATATCACCGAAGTGGATTTGTAACCTGCGTTTGAAAAATAACAACAAAATATGGAATAAGAACCGAAGGTTCTGAGTATGGTAACAGTGGCCAATAATGTAAGATGTAAGGCTTCGGGACGCCGAAGGCAATCTTAGAACTTCACATCGCATACAGATATTCAAGCTTAGAATAAAAAAAGATAAATCAATAAAGAACTTAAACCATAAACCGGGTTATCTACACTTAGGAAAATTCTAACTAATACTAATCACACCGTTGTATCCCACAGCCTTCGTTATCCTAACCTCCATGTGATCCTATCGCCACCGCCTACCTAACCTCCTCAGCACCAGACAATCACAATTAATGCAAGCAAGTAAAACACATATAATATCCATATATAATAAGTAATTCAAGAAGCAAGTAGGCATGTTACAAAATTAGGCAAACTCAAATAGTCAAAGCAGACAAGCACATAAGAAATGCATATGATGAATGTCTTTTCTATTGGCTTGTGATATCACTTGTCGGTCTATGAATGCCAACCTGACACATCCTTTTGGATGTCACTTTTCTGCCACGTCTGAGGATATAGCATCTGGCACGCTTTTGTTCCGAGGATATAGTGCCTGGCACACTATTGTTTCAAGGATATAGTGCCTGGCACACTCTTGCGGCAGAGAAGGAAGCATCAACAACATCTATTTAATCATAAATCATTCCAAGGATATAGTGCCTGGCACATTCTCATTCAAGCATTATCATTCCAAGGATATAGTGCCTGGCACACTTTTCTCATCCAACAAGTCAATCCACCTCAAATCATTACCAGTCATCACCATTTCTCATCTCAATCAACTTTCAATTATCAATTCTCAACATTCCAAGGATATAGTGCCTGACACACTCTCTTTCAAACATTATCATTCTAAGGATATAGTGTCTAACACACTCTCATCATTCATCAAGATCATTCATTCCTTTTTGAGTCCTCAACTCATCACATCCATCATCCATTCATAATTTCCATTCCAGACTCATTAGTTCATTAGTTTCTCAATTTATACATCATTCTTCCTTCTCACTCCACCAAACCCATCCTCAGTACATCAGAATCCTAAGCATTCGTCCTCTAACTTTTCAAGGAATTACCAAATAAAATCCTCCTAGGACCTTTCCCATATCTGATACCCGAAAATAAGCCCAAGAGTCTTAAAATGGTGTCGCAGAAGCTTACAAGCTTGTTGGGAAGGTGAAATAGTTGAAAACAAAATTTAAGTTTGAGAAACAAGGCTTGTGCGTACGCATAGGGGTGTGCGCGCGCACGCCAAAGAGAAATTTTAAAATGTGTGCGTACGCACAGATACCAAATTTTGCACTTCTGTTCGCTCGCACAAGGCGTGCTAGCTCCCCCAACAGACTAACCTTCCCAATGTGTTCGTGCGCACAAGACTGTGCATACGCACAGGTTGTAAATCCTCATTGGGTATGTGCGCGGACAAGCTATGCTAGCGCTGTGAACAGGAAGCCTTCCTCTACGTGTGTGTACGCACAGGTTCAAAATTTCGCAGGGTTGGGCGTACGCACAATGCTGTGCGTGCGCACATACCAGAAATCACAAAATTCTGCAACTTTGCAAAATTTCAGATTTTCAACACCCAACTTTGAATGATCATAACTTCCTCCACAAAAATCCAAATCTTACAAACTTTATATCGATTTGAAGAGTTTTCAATAAACTTTAATTTCAAACAAATTTCAATTAATTTCGAAAACTGAGGCCCAAGTTATGATCCGCCAAAGTTTACCAAAAGTCAAGTTTTACACAAAAACACTAAAACTCAATTTTAACTAATTCTCAATCCAAAAACTAACTCAATCACTTTTCAACCATACCAAAGCAACCCAAATTTCATACCAAACACTGCTTCAACTATTTTCTCAATCATACAACTTTCTAAATCATTCAACAAGTCTAAATCCAACCTAATTCACATTTTCTAAATTTCCATTAACCTTATTAACATCAATATGACTACTCACCATTTCTGCCCATTTTTCAACTATACTGCATCCAACATTTAATATCTCAAATTATCAACCCTTTCAATACTCATCCATCCAAACATCAAATATAAAACACTATAATCAATCATCCACCAACACCTTTACCAATCATCATTCTTTCACTATCAATCTTCATCAACAACCTCATTCATGCTTTATACCAATAATCAACAATATACATTCATTAAAATTCAATATACATCATACCTCAACATCATTATTTAACAATATTTACAAAATCAATTCATCAAGCATCATCAACTAACCAACATCAACAACCACTACAAATCCTTATTAATTCCAACAATTTATCACTAAAAAATAACTAACATTAACCAACATCATAATACATCATTAACACCAATAATCCTCAACAATCACCATCATCATCATACATATACCACAAATAGCCACATATTCAATCCAATCCTATCCTATGGGCCACTAGCCTAAGTGTCCAGAAACATTACATATTACATAAAGGAAACTGAAACCATACCTTGGCCGATCTCTAATATGCACAAACCACCACTTAGAGTCCAAACAAGCTTCCAAAAAGCCAAGCCAACTCAAACAAGCACCAAAGCTCAAACTAACATCATATACATATATATCAAAAATCAAAACCTAAGATACACAAAACAACTAAACACAAGGGTTTAGTGAAATCTTACCTTAGCCAACAGGATTAGGGATAAAATTCAATAATTACCCACTACTAGAGATCACCTAAACAAGCAAAACCACAAAACTTACTCAAAAACTAAACTCCCAAAAATGCAGAAGTTAGGACAGGGAACTAGAGTGTGAAACGTGATTTTTTACCAGCTTTACTTAAATAGAAATGAAGAGCTCGTCAAGAGCTTCGCGTGACCGCAAATGGCTCGTCAATCAGAGCTCCGTAGTTCAAGTTATGGCTCCCGGAAGGTGGAGGTGAATAGTGCTCTCCTTCCTCCTCTCTTCTCTCAAAACCAGCGCCCCTCTCTTTGTGGGTTGTTGAAAATGAGCTTAAGGCTCATTAAAAGGTGCTTTTATATGTTGGGCTTGGGCCCAACTTGGGTCCGGTCCAACCGTGCAGCATTTTTGGTTCGTTTGGCTCACTTTGGGCTTAAACCTTTAATATTAGTGTTCGGTTTTCAATTCTAAATTAGGGTTAACCACCAAAAATGCCCCCGAATTATTCAAACGCTGACAGAAATGCACCCGAATTTTACTATCGACAAAAATACCTTTGTATAATTTAAAAACATAACCACAATACCCAACAGTAAATATATATTTTCAAAAAATATCTTAGAGATTGAATTTTGATGTGATTTCTTACAAGAATAATTAAAAAATGAGATACTATTATTCTTAAAATTTGGTGGTTAACCCACTAAATTATTTTTATCCTTTCAAAATAATAAATCAATTTTTAAAATCTTATTTTCCCAAAATACGCGATACTGGACAGACTAGAGCCGGTACTGCCAGTTTAAGCGCCCGTACGCATTTTTACAAAAACTTTTCGAAGAAGGTACATTTTTCAACTCAGAAAAATTCATTGAAATCAAATTTCACTTTTAAAGTTTCAAATTAAAACTTCTAAATTTTGAATCTATTCCGAGCACTAAAATTATTTTATTAAAACGGTTTTTCGTGAAAAATTCCGGTTCTTACACTTTGCACACACATGACTGGATAATTGACACTGGTGCCACTGCACATGTTCCTTTTTCTCTTGATACTTTTTACTCTCATCACACAATAGATCTTGTGTTAATCAAAGGTCCAAATGAAACTGAGACCACAACAATAATTAGTGGAACTGTAATTTTAACCCGTGATTTTTATCTTACTATGTGGCCTCTTTCAATTTTAATATCATATCTGTGTCTGAAGCAACTAATTTTTTACCTTGTCAATTCTTATTTAACAATACACACTGTGAGATACATGACAATCTTTTCTTAAAGATGATTGGTCATGCTAGACAAAGAGGTGGGTTGTATATCTTTAGTACAAATGCAACTTATATCAACTTAGAAGCAAAGAATAAAGAACTAGTCAACACTAGCAATTCAGTTAGTGTTATTGCTATCACAGAAACTATAAATCATGAAACTTGGCATTGTAGGTTAGGACATGTCTTTATTGATAGGTTACAAAAAATGAAAAAGAGTTATCCTTTTATTTTATGTCCATTAAAAGATGAACCTTGTGAACCATGCCATTATACAAAACAAAGATTGTCTTTTCATTTGAGTCAAATAAAATCTGTCAATTTATTTGATTTAGTACACATGAATATTTAGAGACCTATTTCTACTCCATTTTTTGCTGGTCATAAATATTTTTTAACAATTGTAGAAGATAAAAGCAGGTTTACTTGGTTATTTTTTATGAAAAATAAAAGTAAAACTTCTTTTTTAATCCAACAATTTGTGCAACTGATTGAAACCCAATTTCAAACAAAAATTTAAAAATATTAGAACTGATAATGGAGCTAAATTCATCATGAATTCTTTTTATGAAAAACAGGGAATAATTCATTAGACTTCATGTGTTGAGACACCTCAACAAAATAGAGTTGTAGAGTGAAAACATCATGATATTTTGAATATTGCTAGAGCACTCATTTTTAAGGTTCATCTTCCTAAAATTTTTTGGAGACATGCTATATCTTATACTATACATATTCTCAATAGAGTGCCTAGTTCATCTATTAATAATAAAAGTACTTATCAGATTCTTTTTAGTAAAATGCCAAACATTCAACACTTCAAAATCTTTGGTTGTCTTATATTTGCTTCAACTTTAGTTGCAAATAGAAAGAAATTGGATAAAAGAAGAAGAAAATGTATTTTTCTTGACTTTAAAACAGGAACAAAAGGATATATTTTGATGGACATAAATAACAAATAATTTTTCATATCTAGAAATATAATTTTTTATGAAAATTTCTTTCCATATAAGAATAATCAAGTTGCTCATCAATTTGAATGTTTTCAATTCTAATAAAGACACTAAACCTACATTACATAATTATGATTTTATAGATGTCTTTGATAGAAGCACATTATCTTCCCATATCTTAGATATACATCCCATTCAACATATATTGTCAAATACTCCATCCAACACAATTGATGTTCAACCACAGCCAATCTTATCCATTTCTTTGAGTTTACCAACAGCACCAGCATCATGTACTACACTATCATATGATGAAATTTCATCTAATCCCCAACCCACTTATATTAATCCACTTCCTTCACTAAGAAGATCTCTTAGAGAAAGACACAAGCCAAGATACCTTGATGATTATGAATGTATGCAAACTACTATTTTTACTAGCATGATCCAATCATCAATTACAAAAAGGTATCCTCTTTCTAATTACTTGAGTTACAATTCCCTGTCACAATCATACAAAGCACTTTCCATTACAATTTCTACAAATCCGGAGCCAAAGAAGTATGAGCAGGCTATTATGAGTAATTATTAGCAGAAAGCAATCAAAGCTGAGCTTAAAGCATTAGAGGAAAGTTGTAACACCCTAACTACCAAAGCTTACGCTTTCGGCTGCGCAACTCTGATAGCTCGGACATTACGACGACACTTATACTATTTAATACTAAAATATGAGCCTGTTTAAAACTTTTTACAACAATATCGTTTCCAAGATACTTCATTCGATAACGTACATCCATAGATATCATACAACTTATAATAAACTCATAAAGAGTACATCCATGTATATACATACATACATACATACATATATATATATATATATATATATATATATATATATATATAATACTACAAATATTAACCAATACAATCCCTATCCCTCTTACAAAATATATCAAGATAAAGGCGAGGGTACAAAAATAATACTCTAAAGCAATACAGAGCGTCTCAATAACAAATAATTAAACTCTTCATAACTTCTGCGCCCAAATCCTGAAAGGGGAAAATGTAGGGGGTGAGAACATCATCCTCGAAAGGGTTCTCAGTAGAGGGTTTTTGGAAATTACTGTAATAGGATACATGAAGATAAACCGTACCAGTGATTATTAACCATCTTATGCCTCTTTTCAAAAACAACAGTTTACAATAAAAGTAAAGTCAGAAATCTTTTCTGAAAGAGGAACCGTTCAATTCTCAAAACATCAAAGCATTTCAAAAAGGTTTATCTATACTGAACCAAAATAACCTTTCATATCTCATTCCAAACCAGAACCACAAAACCGAAATCAACCATCGGTCCATCTCATTCAACCACGGCCCTAGGCCCAAACAATCCAACCACAACCAATCCACCACAACCCAACATAGTTCCAGAAGCAAACACAAGTAGGAAGATGCAAACACAAACAAACAAACAGTTATTGCAAGTAGAACAATTAGCAGTTAATCACATAGGCAAACCAAGTACAATATGCATACCCAAACAATGTCACATAGATGCATATGATGCATGCCTGTCCCTAGTGGCTGATGATATCATCTGTCGGTTATAGAGCCAACCCGACAAGTCCTGGTAGCTAACCATTGGACTGTCCCTCTGTCGCGCATCCCCAACTCGAGTTATACTCATCATAAACTTGATCATAAACATGATCCATATCCATCACCCTCACTGGTGAATATTTCGGGGGCGAGCTCATCCGGGACTTTCACAGTGCCCGGCCACACTTACGACATAGGGTCAACAGAGTATCAAGTCTCAACCTGGAGCACATGGTGGCTAGCCACTGCTATTACCCAGGGAAACCCGTATCTCAGATAGTGGAAGTGCAAGATTCACATTTATCAATGATTCAGCATAAACATGCATTCAATCTCAACCATGGATCACCATCCATCTCAGCCATCCGGCTCACGGTTCATTCCAGAACCAGCCAATATTCATATCATACACAGCCATTCCGGCTCACGGTTCAATCCAGAACCAATCAATATGTATAAACATACACAGCCAATCCGACTCTCAACAAAACAGCACTTCCATATTCAAAATCATCAAATTCATGAAATTGGCATTTAAGCCATAAATCATTTTCTCTATTCATTTCACTTTGAAATCAAGTTTCAACTCTTTTCAGCCTTGGCTTTAGAATTCTCGTTTCTCAAATCATCTCAGGCTCATAAGCCAAATTTACTCAAAGTGAGTTCCCTTTTTAAAACAGAGCCACTCTCGGCATTCTCTTTCCAAAACTTCCAAAACCATGACAAGTTAAGGATTTATTTCAAAGCATTCAAAATCACCCATCCAACAATGGGATTTTATAACAAAAGTTTCTCGGCAGAGTCTCAAGTCTTTAGGGAAGGTCAACCTATATCAATTCCTTAAAATTCATTGAAACTCTTAAAATCATAGATTTCTCGGTTCAAGTAAATAAAACTGAATTTACTATAAAACCGGCCATACAAAATCACAAGTTCCAACCCGGTCCAAAAATCAACTCATTTGAAACGGAACCGGTTCATTTGAATCAAACCACTTTCAAGTTTCTTTTTAGAACCCATTTTTCTAACTCTTCCAAAATGCCTCAAACTTGATTAATCAATCAAAAGTCTAGATTCCTTTGAAATCACTAAAAACTCCTTTTTATATTAAAATCAATATTGGAGCATCATTCTTTCCTTTAGTGATTCAAACGGTAAAAATAGTTCAATTCTAAATAAGCCGAACTCAACGCATAAAGTTCCGTAAATAAATTAAGCTTGAAAACATAAATATTCTCTTAATAAATCAAATAATACAATTTCTCAAATCCAACCCTTTTTAAATAACTTTACAAACAAGTGTAGGATTTTGTAGAAATTTCGGCAGCACCTCCCCTAAAACTTGGACTTTTGCCACCCGGTTCGGGTCCCAACTAAACCATTTCTCATTCCTTTTCAGCAGCTCAAAACCATAAATCAATTTAAAGCAAGCTAAATCCAACAATCGCCTCAGTGGCGTATCTCAAGGAAATCATTTCAAAATCAACTCAATATCAACCGTTTTAACTCATTCCCAAGGCCTTAAAGAAACAGCTCAGTAATAAATCATTTGTCCAAACCAAGTCAATTAAAGTAAACCAGGCTGAATTCAAAAGTGCATTCGACTTTTCAAATCATCAAAATAATTAACTCAAATCAAATCAATCCTCAACGAATTAAACTCGGATTCAAATCTTTAAAGAATCAACTTCAAACATTACATTTCACAAGCCGCACAACAATTCAGCCAAACCAACATCCATAATCATTCGAGTCAATCAAATAATACATAAGGCAGATACAATCACTAAATACACAATATCTCACATCAGTATCCATATGTAATAATTCCAATACATAAAATATAGTTTTTGGAAAGCGCCCCTACCTCAAAACGCAAACCATAACCCAAATGCCTCATCAAGCCCTTTTCGCCTCAAACCGAAACTGACGGGAACCAAAACCTCCGCTCCCAGCCACTTTTGCAATAACCATAGCAACACTAATCGCAACATATAATAATCAGGACTCGATCTCACGTTATCAAAACTCATATTCATTAACCAACACGACCGAATACTAACGCGAGGCTTTTCGAAACATAATTACTTACCGAAACTAAGAAAGGACGGCTGAACCGAAACAGCGGCGGTCTCCGGGCCGGTTCGGCGGCAGCCCAGCAGCCACTTCAAGCAGCAGCGGCGACAAATTCCGATCACGACGACTGAAACCAACACGCAGTGACTATAGTATTCTCGGAATTCAAAAAGGACAGAAGCCACAATTAAAACCCTTACCGGCAAACTTTTTCGGCAACGGAAGCGGTGTTTTCCGACGGCCAAGCACGGCGGCGCAGTTTCCTTCTATAGTAGCGACACTCATTGCGACAACCATCCACCACGGCGAGCCTGGCCACGCGGTGCAACAGCAACCCCGCGACGGCTCCCTCTCACGTCTCATCTCTCTCTGTGTGATTTCAGTGACGGCGCACAGCCCCTGCCGAGCTCCGGTTGCCATCTGAGGAACGCTTCCATTCCCATTCTCTTGCAGCAGATCTGGCCGGCGTGACTCTACCAACGGCACCCAGAAGCACGAGGCTGACAGCGGCGCTCATGACGGGCTTCACCGCGAGGAGCAACTGCAACAACTCAAACCGCGAAGATGATAGTAGCAACGGTGGCATTTCTCGGCGACCCATCATCTGCGGCGGCGCTGGGCAGAGACGGCGACGAGCTTGATCGACGACGGTAGCACGAACAGCAGAGGCGGCACGACCAGGATGGCTCCATGGTGCTGCAGTTTAGGGACGGTGACTCGCGACACTCCCTTTCCCTCCATGGTTCGACGATGGCGCGACGGCGGCGGTGAGGTCCAGCACGCCGGTGCGGTCTTGGTGGCGAACTGAACGGCGGCGCCAAGCCCTTTCCCTCTCCTTCCCTTCTTCTGGCTCGATCCCCCTTTCCTGATTCTGTTTCCTTCCTCCATGGAACAAGAAAAGGAAATCGTGGGTACTGCTATAGGCTTCAAGTTCGGTGAACTTGCTGAAGGTGAAAGGGAAGACAGGGTAGGGTTAAGGGGAAAAACTGTGTGTTGAGGGAGGTGAGGCTGCGGCTGCTAGGGTGAAGGGAATTAGGGTTTCATTTTTTCAAAAATTAGGGTTAGGGACATTTTAGTAATTTCAAATGAAATTGGAAAAAATATAGTAATTGAAACTCAATGTAAATCCAACACTAATTGTACATAGAAAATACTATTTGCTCATCAATTTCACAAATTATTTTCAATAAAATGTCCAAATCTAAAAATTAGAAATAGTATACTTAATTCCTTCATTTTCCAAAATAGCAGTAATAATATTTAAAATATTACTCATTTAATCAAAATCATGTAAAATCCATATTATTTCATAACTATCAACCTTATACTTTAAATATAGAAAATAATCCAATAATTATAAAATTGGATAATAATTACAACTTATCTCAAATCCAATAAATCAAAACTTGCCTTAATTATCTTTAACAAAATAATCTATGAAATTAAGGCTATAAATAACTGTAGGATTTGAGACTTGATCATAATAAGACTTTTCAAAGATTCTGGGTCTTACAAAAGTAAGACTTGAAAACTTACTACTCTACCAAAAGGAAAGCATGCAATCGGATGTAAATGGATTTTTAAAACTAAGTATAACTCTAATGGGACTAAAGAGAGATACAAAGCAAGGCTTGTGGCCAAGGACTTCACTCAAACATAAGGGTATGACTACTTTGATACCTTTAGTCCTATAATTAAAATGACTATCCTTCGTGTACTCTTAGCAATTGCAGTTAGTAAGAACTGGTTTATTCATCAATTAGATATGACCACTGCCTTTCTTCATGGTGATCTACCTAAAGAAGTCTATATAAAGTTGCCCGCTGATTTAAATGTACAGCCAGGAATGGTTTGCAAGCTGAAATGATCCTTATATGGTCTTAAGCAACCAAGTCGCCAGTGGAACTCTAAGTTATGCTCTGTAATTGATTGCTTCAGGTTACTCACAATCAAAGGTAGATCATTCTCTTTTCACCAAATCTTCTCCAACAGGTTTCACTTCTATTCTTATTTATGTCGATGATTTGGTTCTAGTGGGAGATGACATAGAAGAAATCCAACGTGTGAAGATGAAATTCAACACTTTATTCAAAATCAAAGATTTAGGCGAACTAAAATTTTTCTTGGATATGAAAGTTGCAAGAAGCAAAAGGGAAATAGCCTTGTATCAAAAGAAGTATACTCTTGATCTCCTAAAAGAGTATGGATTATTAGATTCAAAACCACCCAACACACCTATGAATTATTCAATTTATCTCTCAAAGTCATCAAGAACATTATTGAATGATGTTAAGCCATATAGAAGACTCATTGAAAGGTTAATATACCTCACTAATACCAGGTCCTTTTGAAGAGATATGTAGTAAGCTTGGAATGTATAATTTGTACACTCCTAACTTAAGGAAGGCTATTAATGTGTGAATACTATTAGTACTCCTAGTACTCTCTATTTTATTGGACATCGTGTGCACTAATAGATTACAACTGTATAATAGAATATGAAGAAGTAACTAGTATAATTTTTCTTTTTTCTTTCTTCTTTTTTTTTTGGCTATATATATAGCTATATCTTTTGGGTCGATAAAAATGTGATTTTTTACTAATGCAATAATACATTTCTCTCTTCTTTAACTTGCTTTTCACTAAAAAATCAGCAGCTCAGAACAGATTTTATCAATCACGGTAAATCAAATTAAGAAAAGTTCGAAGAGTATAGTCAATCATTATTTTTCAGTAAATGTTAAAATTTGATTCAAATCTTAAGTGAAAATTATATATATATATATATAACTAGGTGAGTTCTATGGTGCTTTTTACTATGGTGCCTAAATTACCTAATTTATTTTTAAAAATAAAAAATAAAATGTTTAAAGCAAAAAGTAAAATATTTAAAACAACAATGCTAAGGAACTAAGAGGGTACCAGTAAAAAATCAGCCAAATGCCTATAGGTGAATCCAAAATCTCTACGTGGATGGTGCTTATATTGGGCATTAAGATATTTCTTCTACTAAATATCAGAATGTTTCTTTTTCATATTAAATGAATGTTCTTTTATATATTTTATAAATTTTTTATATACTAAGAATCGAGATTGTTAAAAGCAGAGTTCTGTAACCTCCGCCCCTAATTCTCCAACGTATCATTCAAAATTTTAATTTAGGATGAAAAACAATTAATATCAAATATTATAAATTAAAAACAAATAAAATTATTTAAATATAATTATAAATTAATTAAATTGTTTACTTTTTAACTGATCACCTCTTGGTTCTATATACTTTTCCTATTTAAAATTTATTAAATATTATCTATTTACTTTTGGTAAATTAAGCAAAATTTCAAAGTCACCGTACCATTCACCATAAAACTAATCTCGCTGAGTAACTAACAAAAATTTAATCATTATGCTTGACCATATACATGCCGTAGAACAAAAACAAATCAAATGAAAGAAAATCAGCTCACGAGAAACACATGGTAGTAAACAAATCCATATTATTACTTTATGTTAACACAATAATTATAGCGAGTGTCGTTCACGCGCACACCAACGCAAAGCCTGAGTTTGAAGATAACAATTATATATGTGAGGAACTCAACTCATGAAGCTAATAAGCATGGCTACGTCAAGATCTTTGAATATGAGAGTAGCAGTGTTGTTGATTATGGTTTTGAGTGTTTGTGGCTCAGAATTTTCAAGAAAGAAGAGGAAGACACTGGAAGAAATCAAGAAAATAAATGGCAATGGCCCATACGTTGGTCTAATCACAGTGTATGCACCAGAAGAGACTGCTTTCTTTGCCACTGGAGCCTTTCAATCAGATCCAAAACACCCATTTGTTGATCTTGCTGGACGTAGATTCAGAGTCGGAAAAATCCATAACAAGAAAGTTATCTACGTTAGATGTGGCGTTGGACTGGTAAATATTCATATCACTTTACTCATATTAAAAATAAATATAATATTATGCCAGCTTATATTGTTACATTTACGTTAATACTCAAAAATACTTGATAAAAAAAACTAATAAAAAACAGTTAAAATTTATTTATTTTTCTTTAGTAATATAAATGTGTACTATTCTAGCTATGTGATAATTGATAACTCACATATCATTTATTATGAAATAAGACTTGTATTCCACATAAATTGGATTTATATATCAGTCAACGCTAGATAGTTGAAATAGTATTACATGTAACAATGGCCAAATAAATATAAGTGAAAAGAAATATGTTTTGACTAATAATTGTTAAGAGTTTAATTTTTATATATTTAATTATTTTATACCTCCCTGTAACTTTAATAAAATTTTAATAAGTCTCTACTAATTTTTGTTATTATAAAAAAGAAATAAATATTCATTTACGTATTTGAATTTAGGATGAAATATTATAAAAAATATTACTTTTTAACAACTATTATAGAATTTAGTTGATTTTTTTTAATGTACAAAAACTTAACCAAAAGTTTTTAAACTGTATAAATTTAATTGAAAATTTCATAAAGAAAAAATATAAAAATCTACATAATAATCAACCACTATAGGTCAAACAGAACATACACAAGCTAAGATAGACTAATGCAATCTCAATAATAATAATGTTTCATTTGGTTACTTTTGAGTTTTTGTAGCAAGATGTATTTTTGTTTTCTTTTTCTTGCTCATAAAAATAATGTGGTTGTTTATGGATTATTCTACTTAGGTGAATGCAGCAGCAGCCACACAGAATATGGTTGACATGTTTGAGATAAGTGGAATTGTCCATTTTGGCATTGCAGGAAATGCTAATAGCTCTATGTCCATTGGTGATGTCACTATCCCAACACAATTTGCCGACACTGGCCTATGGGATTGGCTGGTACAAACTCTCTTTTTTACAAAATAAATCATGTCCCCATTTTAATTACTTCATTTGACCAATAAATAATTGCTACAATTATTTGTGGAGGAACAGAACCCCAATGGGACAGTTGATCCTAGTGACTTTGGAAAGTTGGATATTGGGAACTTCAATGTGCCAAGAGGAGAAGGGCAAAATTTGTTGGGGCATGTTGGATATAGCACTGAACAATTTTACTCAGAATCTGGGGACCCAAACACACCCCAACGTGTCATTTGGGTCAATACCACTCGCCAATGGCTAAACCTTGCTGCAAATTTGGAGGTCAGGCAAATAATATCCATATTTTTTCTATAATTATGCCACTTATGAAATGTGTCAAAACTTTCCACTATAGTCCAATTAAGGAAGTGAATCTATATGATTTTTGAGATTGTAGATGATAGGACTAAATATTTTTTAATTAATTAGTTATTTGTATAGAATACATATTAAAATATATTAAAAATTAGTTAAAAATTATATATATAATGATTGATTTGGTGTATTACTAAAAAAAAATTAGTTTTAACGATTATTTATTTTATTTTTAGCGGCAATTAAGCATTAGTTGACTTATACTTTGTAAAAGGTTTTAGTGACATTATCGGTAAAGACATTCTTAATAACTACAAAAGTATATAATTGTCATTATAACATGTAATAATAATGATAAATATATTATCACAAAAATATAAATTAAATAAGATATAAAATGAAGACTAAAAATTTGTCTCTAAAATTAATTTTTATTATAGTAGTAATCGATTTTTTTATGTACACATAATATTTTTAATATAGTAATATATACGTATGGTTTTGTTAATAAGTATATTAAAGATATTAGTTAAGGTTACTTATTTATTTTTTTCTAATTTTTACATACTTTTTTTGTACAATAAATATTTTAAAATTTTAATTTTTTTTATATTTTAATACAATATTTCTGTATTTAACATTTTGACGAGAGCCTCTAGAATAATTATTGGCTAAATCCATATTTATCTAATCAGATGCACATGTATGTTTTGTTTGTTTTTTTTTTAGACTATCAGTATAATAGTATATACAGTATAAATTTATTTTTCTCTTGCTAATTAATTACTTTGATTACTCTCATTTGAATTTTAGGGCATAAGACTAGAACGGTGTGTGAATTCCAGCTTCTGCCTTTCAGAGCAACCCAAGTTAGTGACTGGTCTTAGGGGTGCAACAGCCAACACTTTTATTGACAATGCAGCTTACAGGGACTTTCTCTTCCAAACATTTCATGTTTCCTCTCTAGATATGGAGAGCTCAGCAATAGTCATGGTATATATTTTCCCTCATTTTCTAGTAGTAATTTTGAATTTACTTTCTTATATCAAAATTTCACATAATATATTGGGTGCTTTAATTATTGGAGTATCATAAATAACCTTTGTGGCTTTGTGTGTAAAACTACATATTCAACTCATCCACAAAAATTTAAGCCAAAGCTTACACATGTGTAAATATTTACTATAAATTAGAAATTATAAAATTTATTATGAAATATAATTTAACTGATAATTAACAAGATTTACATATAATTTTTACAAGACATAGTTTTTTTTTTCTTTTTCCGCGGTATTTGATAACTGAACTTTGTTTAAAGGTTTATTGGCTAACGAATTACTGTTAATAAAAAATACATTTGAACTCGAGACTTAAGCGGACTAGGAGCTAACCACTTAAGTACTTAATACAAGATGACATCGTTAGATACAAATGATTACCGTTTCAAAATTTTAATAAGTAGTTAAAGTCTCACATTGATTAATTAATAATGCTAATGGTAATGCATGGGTTTTCGCAGACTAGTTTGTCAAATAGTTTTCCAGTGCTGGTGATTAGAGGGCTATCAGATTTAGCAGGTGAACAGAAAGGAGATAATCACATTCAAATATTTGGGCCTCTTGCAGCATCTAATACTGCCAGAGTTGTTATTGAATTCTTGAAAACATTACCAAATCCTCACTATGCTCTGCTTTAATTAAGCTACTACTGCTTATTATTTTGATTTCTCAATCAATTAAGGGTTTGTTTACTGTGTTCATGTTCAATGAAATTGAAACAACCCTTCATGCCATTCTTGTGGTAAAAAGCAAAAGTTAATGTATTGTGTAACTTGTAATATCATTTTATTTTATTTTAGTTTTAATTGATGATATAAGAATTGAGTAGTTCTAACTTTCAACAACTTCCACGATCCTGTTAATATTATGTCCTTCAGATGAAGCATCTTCTTTCATGAATGCTTGACACTTGAATTCTATTCGTTGTGCTTAATCACTGATTGGTCTAACTACTATTACATTATTAAATATCTACGAGAATAAAAATAATAAAATGCTAATTACTATACATTATTCTGAAGATGTTCTATTTTTTCAAGTTTTAAAAATAATAAAATTATATAATTTAAATAGGAATTTTTTATTTAAATAAATTAAAAAATATTTTATTTACTGAAATAAATAATTTTTAAAATTATTATGAAAATACGTACTTACGTAGCATTGCTATGTCGTTTACATTGTAAACGAGATGGTGATGGCTACGGTACGATGATAAATTAATACGTACCGATACGTTTAAGATATGGACAAATAACAATAAGCCATGTGGAATTTATTTTCCACGTCAGCATTTAATTTTTTCTTTTTTAAATATATAGTATATCACTGCTTTTACTAAAACACCCTTTTAATTAAATAAAAATAAAAAATATTTATTTATTTAATTTTATAAAAAGACTTAAACATCCTTTCTTTATTTGATGAGACAAAAATATACTTTTAAATTAATCAAATTTTAAAATTAAAAAATTAAACAAAACAAAAATATATCTAAAAAAAATTGTTTTTGAAATCTAGGTTTCAGAAATCCTTTTCATCTTGTCAAGTTCTTCCAATAAAAAATTGTTTCTGGGTTTCAAAATTCTTCTTCATCTTCTCAAGTTCTTCCCTCCCCTTCGTATCTCTCTCTCTCTCCCCCTGGAGCTCGGTCTCTCTCATCTCTCTCACCGTGGCATCGCCGTTGCTCTCTGTCTCGTCATCGTCTTGCACATAGTCGCGCGCGCGCCTTCGTTGCGCTCTTCGTCGCCGGCGGCAGAAGCAGCAGGTTCAGGGGCTCGTCGTCTTCTTGCTTCGAGTGTCGCCGTCAGCCTCCTTCGCGCAATCAGAAGCTGCTTCATGATTTGGTGAGTTCTAACAAAGGTAGGATTTTATTGTTCCAAGTTAGTTGAAACTTGAAACCGTGACGCTGATGTTTTCTTCCCTTTTCATCGCCACAAAGAATCCTTATATTCTGGCTCACCCACTTCGCTAGATCACACTGTCATTTGATGATTCCATCAATATCATTGTTTATTTAGTTGTTAATCAACCACTTTATTAATGTAAAATAAATTGAAATTCTAGGTTTGGGTAAATTGGGGACAGAGACGCCAGTTCATTCCCCAGAACAAGCTAGGTAACTTAATTGATAATTTTTTACAATAGATCAGTTGTTCATTCCTTCTTTGAATTGTCCAGTTATATTTAGGTCTTCCTAGTTTGTTATTAGTGCAACAATTGTCAGTGATTTGACTTTTAGGTTGGACACTACCTGATTTTGTTACAAAGTAGAAATTTGCTTCGATTCACACTTTCACTGTATCAACTGGTCTATTCACTCACATACAGCTCATAACAAGCATGCCAGTAGCATTTGTCATAGTATACGTAATCTGTAGCTAATTAAAATGCAGATTTGATTATTTGGGAAGTCTTTTCTTGAACAAATTTTACAAAAATATATTCCTGTTGTTAATTTTGTCAATTCTTGCTTGTTTAATTGAAGCTATAGTGTTTGCTTTAATTCTGAGGTTAGAGAATAAATTACTACTATGATATGGAAAAGTTGAAGCAATGATATTTTCAATTCTTCACAGCCTTGGTATGATGATAATTTGATATTCCTCATCCCAGCCTTGGGAAGAGCTTAATTTGCTCATGCAAGTGGATCTTGCCTCTGCTCTGTCTTTCCTAGTCGTTTTATCATTGTAAGTGTTTTTCGTGGCTTTTATAAGGACTTAGTTTGATGACAACATTCAATGTGTTTTGTTTCTCTTTAAGGAATAATGAGAATAGATCTTTCTTACTGTCTTGCTATAGAATTATTTAGTTTGATGACAACGTTCAATGTCTTAGCTCTTTTATTTTTCATATCCATTAAAATGATGTTGGATTAAGCTTTAGTTGATTTTTAAGTGCAAATTATTGAGACTTTTTGGTAGAGATTAGCAACAATTTAGATAATTTAGCAACAATTTTTCAAATAATGATAATTTAGAATTTAAATGAAATAATATAGATATTATTTAATCATTATTCATTGCATATGTTTTAGATAGCAAAAACACTCGAATGAAAAAAGGAAATACTTGTTATTTAAGGACTGTAAAATTGATGAGCAAACCAGAGAGTTTTAAGGAACTAAGACAGCGATGAAAGAAGGAAATACTTGTTATTTAATTCTTTGTTGATTGTCATTATGAATCTTATATTTGGTTTAATATTTTTTCAATGGCATAGAACTAATTTTATTTTTTGTGCCTTAAAATACTAGTGAAGTCACTATCATAGTACTAAATATGCTTCAGGGATTTAGCCAATTTTAAGGGCTAGGTTATTGTCCTCGTCTATGTTTCACTTATTTTTTATTTTTATTTTTATTGTTATTTTTATTTTTATTTTTATTTCATGACTTCATAATAATAATAATAATAATAATAATAATAATAATAATAATAATAATAATAATAATAATAATAATAATAATATATTTCTAAATTTTGCATTTCTTCTCACTCATCTTCTTATGTAGTTAATGTCTTTGTTTCCCTGTTTCTGTGTTTTCACTCACTCACTTCACTTTCACACACACTCTCCTCTCTGCTGCTTCTGTCACAGTTTTTTAATTTTGCTCCATGAAACCGTTGTAACACTAAGCTTGCTCTTCTTCATACAGTCACTCAAACCCTGTCTTGTGGCCCTTTTCAGGTTTGATCCTCAATCTTTATTTTATTTTGTTTTCAGTATCTCGGGTGTGTGTTAATTGACCAAAGTTTGTAACTTTCTCTGTGATTCTCTGAGCTATTATGTTTTCTCTGAGTGGCATTTTATGCTGTTTGCTTTAATTTTGGAACTGGGTTTTGTTAAATGCGAGAACTCTGAGCGAAGGGAACGCTTCTGTTAGCTCTAATGAAGTTAAACCATTTTCTAAGTGCCTGAATGAAGTGGAAAAGATTATTTCTTATGCTCCTGAGTCAAAAGGAGATGGAAACATCAATGGGAACTATCTGGATTCTCTTTTGGAAGATTTCAGGACCAGAGTCAATATTAGTTGCTCGAATGGTGATATATGTCCCAAAACGACAATGTTTTCTTTGTTATGCCTTGTCTCAGATTGTTCAATATTTTTTTGTTTCTAACAGATATGCGGCCGAGGGAGATCCTGCTGGTCATGAGTGGGTACCTGCCCTCTGTGATGTCTCAATCAGACCTGGTTGGTTTTGGCATCTTTCAGAACTTCCAAAGTCTGCAATCAATCTGCTTGAAATATACTATAAGTCGGTTGGTTGAAATTGTCACTTGCTACTCAATGTGCCTCCAAACTCGTCGGGTCTCATACTTGGGGATCTACATGGATCCAGTTACCATTTGGAGCAGCATATATGATGATACATTATTAACAAGCCATTTCAATGCCACTTAAGTTATTCATATTATCACACAAGACAACTCTCATACTGCTATTTCAACAACTACAATGTAAACTTGCTGGATTTAAGGCGCTGTTCATTTTCTAATTGGTACATATGATCTGGTAAGATAACTTTTTTTTTAAGTTTAATTGGAAATTTAATTAAATGAGATGGTGCGAGGTGTGATCGTGGTAGAGATTAACAAACAAGAATAATGGTAAGATAACTTTTCTTTCTCCATTTTTTATGGTATAGGATCTTGAATCATAGACTTTTTCTTCAATTTCTTTTGTCGTTTTTCTGATCACTGCTTGAATCTCAAGTATTGCTACGCGACCCAATTTATTTGGGTACTTCAAATTTCTGACCTTTTTCAACTGGGGATGCTTAGTTTAACTCTGAGATTGATGAATCAATGTTTCTGAGAAGTGCCTTTTTATTAATTTACTATTAATAATATACATATCTATTTACGTTTTTTTTATCTATCTTAATGTTTCAGAAAGTTACACTTACACATCACAGGTTGCAGGTAGTAATTTTTTCTGTTATTGAATACATGCAATGCATTATAATCCTCTTGTTCGTTTTAACTTCTAACTATGAATTGATGCAAAGCATTATAATATATTGTGAACTTAGTAATTTACTACTCTGAATTTTCCATGTCAATCTTAATTTTTGCCTTAGTTGTGAATTCTCTGCCGAAAAATTCGAAACAACAGCAGGTCATAAGGAATCCTCCGTTTTTGACATGTGCAGTGTTAATCAAGATCATTCTAATGCGTTGAAGCTTGAACTTGGATTGTCTAGTCCTGTGGTTTCTTCAGAAGTTGGGATTAGCCAACCCAAGGAGGAACATGAGGTGGATGAATTGAGTGATGCTGATTGGAGTAATCTCACAGAAGTGCAATTGGAAGAACTTGAGCAATTTGGACACCATTTTTAAGAGTGCAATAAAAAACATTGTTGCAAGTGGCTACACCGAAGAAGTTGCTAAAAATCCATCTTAAGGTCTGGCATCTGTTATGGATGTAAAGATATCATATCGAATATAGTTGATAATACGTTATGAATCATGCAGATTTGTTTGATGTATACATTAATTTGTTTTCATTGTCAATGTTGATCATAGAGGTAAGTAACACTCTTGTAATATTTTCCAAGCCATAATTTTGGAATTAAAGTCAGCAAGCAAAATACTCCATTTTTCTTTTTGTAAACAAAAATCACAATTTTATATTTTACACACCAGACACCACCAAACAACAGTACATATGAATTGAGACTGCAAAAGGAATTTTCATAGTCTTCATAATTTGTTTTAAATACTGATATTATATGCTAAAAAGTACTAGACAAGAGGAATAAGAGATTAATTTTCATAGTATTTCATTTTTTTTCTTTTTTAAATATTTTATCTTACCTCTTCAAAGGGAACCATATGCAGTATCTAGTAGTAACAATTCTGCCTGGTGTAAGATAAACCATACTTCATTGTTCATTTGTTCTCATAGGTTGCACTAATTCTCAAGTCTAAAAAATTATAAGATTTTAATATAGAAAAAAGGGATAGAATTATAGAAAACTTTAATTCATGGCACCAATGATACACAAGAAGCTGATTCCACCACCTGCCAATGCAATTTTACACTAACAAAGGGTAAATTTCAACTGATAACATCTCCTTTATAGCTAAAGAAATTTCTAACATGGGATGTATGGCTTATTTATTTATATGTCTGTTCTCTTATTTCTTTATTGATGTTTTAGCAATGCCTTAACATTTTCAAAAAGCAAAGATCAGTCTTACATTTAACTGATTTAAGTTCTATTTTCATCCAAGGCCAACTGCAATTTTACTCAATATATGGTTAAATTTTCTGAATCATCTCTTATTTATGCAGCAAATCAAAATTGGATTCAAGTTTGGATAATTAAATGTTCCCTTCACCTTTTTTTTTTCCTACATTCTGAAATTATGAGCAGTCTATGTGTTCAAAAATGAATGCAAATGGAGATGTTAAAGGTTAAGATATGAATTTACAGTTCTATAACACATCCCTCTGCAAAACCAGAATCACTGTGAAAATTGAAGTTCGTGACACTCAATCATGGAATGTCTCTAGCTTGTGTTACTATTTATAATGACATGGAATGTCTCTTCTTTTCACTTCTAATATAAGAAAACTGTGAGTTCATAACAGAGTTACAATTGTAGTTTCAACCGCCATTCAAAATTCTAATTTAAATGAAACGAATCATCAACTTCAGTGAATTTCTTCAAAACAATGTTGAACTTAATTTTGAATTGCTGCATAAAGATATAAAAGATGATTCAGATTCAATAAAGCCAATAAAAAATAAATTAGTCAACAAATGAGATGCAATAACTTTCTTTCATTCATGTGCTATTTTTACACTTTCAAAGGAATGATACAAGGAAGAGACCAAAATGGACAATCTTCAAAATGAAAAGAAAAAGTCTTCTGTACAAAATTTGTCTCAACTAATCTATGTCAGTCTCTATGATGTACAAAAACTCAAAGTATTTATTTTCCTATAACTTTAAGCAATCAATTTCTGGGAAGCAGCCAGTTCAACTGTTAAGATGAAAGATGATTTGCCAGCATCCCTCAGATACCGCACGTCTCCATTCATCAGCTTCAACTGTTAAGAAAGCATTCCATGAAATGGTTTGGTATATCTGAATCAATTCTTGATTAAAGTCATCAATTAGGTAACCTTCGAGGATGAACTTCCTTCTCTAAACCACTACTGAATAACAATTAATCAAAGGAAAAAAAATAACAGCAATGACATTGGAATCCAGAATCTATTCCCCAACTTTCTAATAATGAAAGAAACACAGTATGAGTAAAAGACATCAATTAGTATGATAATAAGATGAAACTTCACAGGATCACGGAACTACTATCATGCTGAAGGTTATCAGGTAGATAACAAGGGCATCAAACATCAAGAAGGTAAAGAAAGAACAAGAATCTAATCAAGGTTATCACGGAACTACAGTTTGCTTCTTCAAAGCATCAAACACTTCCTGTGGGGACTTTTTTAGTTCAGTGACAAGCCTCTTGAAGGTTTCTTCAATGTCAAATTCAGTGATGGCAGAGTTCTCATCAGCAAAATCGCCCATCTTTAATAGCTTAATCCTTCTTCGGTAGGCAATTTGAACTTCTTCTACCAAGTTAGCCAAATTAAGCATGTGGGAAAATGATTTGGCAATGACAATAGAATCCCCAGCATAAAGACCAGTTAGCATATTCCCAAGTTCCTCCAACTTCTCAGTCTTATGCTTCCTTTCATACTCAGCTGAAAGCTCATAACAATCTTGATCCTATTAAGCATCAAATTGTTTAAACTATAAGGCACAACAGGAAAATAACAAAGAAAGAAAAAATTACAAAACAAAGCGGAATATTGGGTTCCTCTTTTTAAGTCAGTGCCAATCCTTAGTATGTAACATGTTTGAGAGTACTTGTGCATATTAAACTTCTCCCCTCTTTCCTAGATTCAATAGATCAAAATATTACCAGGAAAGAAAAAAAGCCATACAGATTTTGTGCATCATATCAAAGTGGACCTGAATGTATTTACTTAAGAGTTTGCATTTACTTATGGCTCTAAAACAAAATCAAAAAGAGTGAAGCCCCCTGGTTCTAGATTAACCTTTCTGTTGCATTCCAATTGCTACAATTGAAGAAAAACCACTGACATGCAACATACTAAGGCCAAAAGAGTATAAAAGAGTATAAAAGAACTAAATTTCAATCTCCAAAAAAGTATAAATTCATACATAGTCAAATGGAGAAATTAAATAATCCGGCAAACAAATACCAACACAAACGTAAACAAAATATAATGTCGTATGTCACTAGACGGCTCATATGCCCACAAGAAAATAATAAAAACAAAAATAATAATAAATATCCTATGTTGCAAATCTAATCTTGTGGAAATTCATAATCATCACGATGGTGATTATCATTCAGCTTTTTAAGATTTTCAATGGCATTATTTTTGACCGTATAGCTGATCGTATTATGAATCTTTAACACGAGTGAGACTGCAATCTTCATGCGAACCCCATCATCCACCTAATAAAATTTGAATAATTAACATTAGGCTTAACTACTTAAATATAGAAGAAAGAACGAAGGAAAAGATTAGTGCATAACATTACCTTTATGTTAAAATTATCATCTTCAAAACAAGCTATCATCCAACTTGCAACCCACACACCCGCGTCACTCCTACATATCGAGGAAGCTATATTAGAGTATTATATAATTGCATAAATTTCATATCAATAACTACTAATTATACGATCTTAGGATCCAGCTTCGAGGGTCGGAAGGCCTTCCGGCTCTTCAAATTCAAATTGTGAAGAAATCAGATTTGGAGTGGTCTCAAAGTCATAGAATGAACGATCTTCCAATACCTCGTCCAAATAAATGGCCTGTTTATGTCTATGTTAGCGTTTGTTTTTTTAGTCATATATGTAGATAATTAACAAAAAAAGGAAAATATAGTTACTAATTTCAAGGCTGTCCTCTTTCGCTTGAACTGTTTCTCAATGGGTAATGGGTCTAGCAAAATGATTTGTCCTTTAACATGATCAATCACTACGAGGTACCAGTGTTCATGACCTTCGTCAGTAGTTTCAGATACAGGGATAAAGACCTAATCAAGAGAAAGTCATTTTAGTTATTAAAATTATTTTATGCCAATATTTGCTAATATGAATTTAAAATGATATAAACTTACTCTTTTTAAGCAGTCAACTTTACCCAAATAACCATATGTGATATAAAGCGGCAGACTTTTAGGATCCAATTTTGTCTTCTCTGACAGCTACATTATTTCAGCCACTAGTTTATATGCGCAATACAAATAACAACTACCAATATTATTTTAGTATACACTCCTAAATACTTACCGCAAAAGTTGTGGGTAAAAACCAATAACCACTTTCTCTGGTCAACTCTATGCTCATCATATCTGCTACTAAGTCTAGCACAAGAGAAACGATTGGCTTTCCTGGCATCAAGCTCCTGAATACATCTCTGCGAGCTGTAAACTCTGAAATTACTATATCCTCCTTGTAGCTGCCAAAGATAATTTAACATAAATAAAAATAGCTAAACAAATCAATAACACCGTTAACAAATAAAATTCTAATTGAGTTTACTTACTTATCCATCAAATGATTACCATACAAGTATGCTGCAATTGCAAGTTCAGTTTCGTTTAAACCCATTGAAGCTGTTGGTCTAAAACAGACTTGCACCCACTAAATATATAAGAAAAACTGTTATTAGTGAAATAATAATAATAATAATAATAATAATAATAATAATAATAATAATAATAATAATAATAATAATAAACTACTTATTACTTAGTACTCACACTAGGTAGCTCTAATCCAGGAATATCGATTGGAGCAAGTGAATCTGTTCTCCTTTTTTTAGCAATTGACAGATCTGTCTTGGCCTTCTCAATACACCATAGCAACAATGAATTATTCGACGCAGTACTTTGTTGGTTAAGAGTCTTAGAATTGGAACCAAAGACCTTAAACACCTTAGAGGGAGAGCTGACATTATTTTCCAATCGTTGAACAAGAGATTGGACTATTTGGGTCAACTGCTCAATAGAATTAGCTAATGAGTCTAAAGTCACTCTGTCCTTCAATGATGGATTGGGTTCACTGTAACATTAGAATATTGCATGCAGGGTCAAAATCTCATTTTATTCAATGTGAAAAAAACCCAAGTCCATATAGCTTTTACATAAAAGAATACAAAAATATAATTAACATGAAGAATATCTAACTGAGAACAAAATTCCGAGATTTAGATCAATAGCACAAAAATTCAGATCAAAGTAAAAAACTAACTCCGAAATTTGAAAAAAAGCAATAGTAGTTAACTCAACAAAAACAAAAATCAACAATTCTTCCTGTTAATAACAATCAACAATCAAAGAAATTACCTCAGAAAAACAAGAATACTCAAAGAAATTGAATGAAGGAGGAGGGGGAAATAATTGGATTGATGTATTTCTCATGCATTTCCTTGTTCTTCACTTGCTTTAGCACAGGGGGGCCAACAAGATTTGTAATGTGGGAGTAGAAAGTGCTGCACTAGGCTGAGAAGCATTGGAAGAAAAATTAATGTTTGGTTCAAGAATGGAAATTGAACGAAGGAGGAGAGGTGCTTAAGGCTACTTTGTTTGGGGGTTCTTTAGACTCTCGGAACAAGGCTGTCAGTCAGACATGTCTGTGCTGTGACTGGGAGGTCGAAGCTAAGACGTGGAACAGGTCTCCCATTAGCCAGTTACTTTTCCCCAGTGGACAATGCTGCGCCAGAGTGAAAAAGAAGAAAATAAAATAGAAGTAGGTTTGTTTTGGAAGGACCAACGGGGATGGAAGAGATGCCCCGTCAGGAGGTGTTATATGGTGAGGATGGATAGCTGCTGTAATGGAGTTTTTACCTTTTAGGGTTGGGTTTGGTCTCCTTTTGGAGAAAGAAGGGGGAAGGGATAGTGGCAGCATTTGTCTCTTTTTTTTTTAAAGAATTAACATAATTTTTATTTTATTCTTTTAATCAAATATGTAAATAAATATACTCATTATTAACAAATTATACAAGATCATTTAGAATAAATTTATAATACAAGAAACCAAAAAAAATAGTACGTACTTGTTCAGAATTTTAGTTGGTTCTTGACAGATCTTCATGTTAGGAATAGAACTTGCCTCAACAGAAGTAGCTCGATTATTTCTTCGCGTTCTTACCATTGTAATTAGCTTGTAGTATTATGTGTTTCAGAATAAAAATACATAACAATGATAAAAGAGAGTTGTTATTATATATCAATTTACGCTAAATCTATATTAAATGCAAATATTCATTCTAATTATTGATAATCTAATTAGTTTATAATCAACATAAATCACATTAATTATATTATTTATAAGTAAATCATATATTCCATCAAAATTAATATTATATCTAAATCAATATTACAAATTTAAATACTAGTATTACGTAGAGTTATAAGTTAAAATAAGCTAAAATAATAATATCTATTTTAAATCATGTATTAATAAACAAAATAAATTTTCAGTAACTTAAAAATATTAGGAAAAATTATTCAAAAGGACCGCTAGGAAGATTTAATTATTAAAAAGAATCTTTAATACTAAAATTATTAAAAAAGACAAAATCTTTTTATAATATTTAAGAAAACGAATCAAATCTTTTTATAATATTTAAGAAAACGAATCAAATCTTATTATAATGAGATAAATATATCTTTAATTATTTTTTATTTATTTTTTATAATTTTTATGTTGATAAATTTTATTTCTCTTAAAATTTTAGTAATTTTTATTAATTAAATATTTATTTTTATTTATTTTTTTATTTTTATGATCTTTACCTAATGAGAAAAAAAAGACAAAAAATCATAAAAGTAATAAATAAATAAATAAATAATAAAAATTACCAAAATTTTAGAAAAAATAAAAATTTTTAATATAAAAATTATAAAAAATAAATAAAAAAATAGTTAAGAATCAATATATTAATAATTAAATCTCTCTAACAATTTTGTAGAGTAGTTCTTTTTAAATTAAATAACTAATTAATCCCAAGTGAATATTGATAAATATCTTCGTTACATTGTAAATCAAATAGCATATATTAAAGATTATACAAAATAAATAAAAAATAGTTAAGAATATATTTATCTTCTTATAAAAAGATTTAGTTCTTCTTCTTAAATATTATAAAAAAATTTGGTCCTTCTTAATAATGTTGGTATTAAAGGTCATTTTTAATAATTAAGTCTTCCTAATGATCTTTTAGAATATTTTTTCCAAAATATTACGTATTTATTGTCACGTTGAATAATAAATTTAAATAATAATATCTGTTATGAATAATTTCGACATAAAAATAATAAATTTACAATAATATATAATTTTGAAAATACTATATAACTATTATTAAATATTACCTATTTATTATCACATAGAATAATAAAGTTAAAATTAGCATGTTTTGGTAATGTTATGATTTTTTTAAAAAAAATAAATATTTATTAATAAATATTATGTATTAATAGGCAAAGCCTTTCGCATTATAAGATCTTTAGCATGTACATTATAATATTATTTTAAATTATTTATAAAAAAATAATATCCACTTTAAATAGTAAATCTTTTTAAATTACAATCATAGATACACATTCTTTATAATTATATTATATATATATATATATATATATATATATATATATATATAACAATAAAATCCTTTGAAAGATATTTTTCAATAATAAAGAATAAACAAACAAAATTTTTGTATATATATAAGAACACTCCTCAGCATATCATTAGCAAATTATATTCACATTATAATTCTAATTGTGTTACATATATATTTGAGTGTTTGGTATGGGTAAGCGAAAATCATCCGAATCACCTCAACGTAGAGATTACAAGAGAGACACAAGAGATGTTAGCATTAATGTTATTGATAACCAACTCTTACATTATTCGTACTTGAACCATATACCACACATGCCCCAATTTTTGTATTCTATCTACCCTGGCTTTTATACTGCTGCAGTATATTCTAACCAATATCCGACAACCATGCATCCATCACTATACAACATATTCCCACCATCATTTATTGTAGGTCCAACTGTCACAAATTTTCAGCCTCCTACTTTCTTATATCCTTTTGAATCTACTAATCCAAGAGATACAGATGAAATTCTTAAACTGCTAAAGTCTCCACAACATCATCAGTCTGACTCTGGTACAAATAAAAAGGCATCAAAACAGACAAGTGTACGCAATAAGAAGATATATAAGGCCAAGAGAAGAATTATCTGGAATTCACATTTGTCTGAAAATAAAGTTAGTGTGAAGGCTGCCTCCATTAAAGACAACTTTTCAAAAAATAAAAAAACTCCACCAGGGACCTCACACAAATCTGTAACTGAGGAGCAAAAGACACTCTTAAAAAAGAGTACACCAAGTGGATATTCTATTAGCATGTCTACCCTAAACCAAGAAAATATCGAGCACAATAAACGAAGAATTGAATGGCCATCTGTAAGTTCTCATATCTCAGGCATTCGCATGAATCCTCTACAGTTACATAACTTTGTGATCTCACCAATTTTTTTTTTTTTTTTTTTTTTTTTGCAGTGGATTCCGATTTTATTTAAGCCCCCTGCATACATGGATTTGGATGACTTAGATATTAAAATGGCAACCTATGTGTTTGCACCAAATAAACGAAGGTTAAATATCTCGTTATCTATATACTAAAAATTAAAAAAATAGTTCAATATTAATGTGATTCGTATTTGTAGTGATGAGTATTTGGTGACAACAAACAAATTTAGCGGAACTCGTGATAATTTCAAGTCATTAATTCCCAAGGAGCGGGTACATGGGGATGTAAGTGCATAATTAAACTGCTATCTCTAGCATACTTTAATTCCTAATATATTTATTATTTACCACATAGGTGTTAGATTTGGTGGCTACTATGCTAACCATGCAGGAGAAAAAAATAGGATGTCAAACACACTGGTATTTGCCAGCTGTGTTTTCGGTACGCAATGTCTTTTTCAAGCTTGTTATCGTTTTTATTTATTTTATCTTATGACTTAATTGGTGTCACTAACTTAGTCCCTAACTATTAAATTCAGCAATTCATACTGCAATGTGATACCAAAATTGAAGTTCTGTTAAAATATTATCAAAAAGAATTTATGGAAAAAGTTGATGAAGGTCTAGAAAAGGTATATAATTTATTGTATTTTTAATTTTTTTTATTATTTAATGGCATTTATATTTATGAACTGATATATACCTTTAAAAAAAATGTATCTAGTAATATTCTAATACGTGAAAGTTGGTATTAGATTTTTTTACCTGTCAACGAGAACAACACACATTGGTATCTGGTTGTTTTTTATTTGTGCAATCATCAAACAATTCTGCTAGACTCCCTACCGATTGCTACAAATAAAGAGCAAAAGAGATAGAGTATAGTAAAGCTGGTAAATTAACTTTCCCCATTTTCACTTTTATGGCATTTTTTTAGGTTTCAAATATTGTCCTTTATTTAATTTTTTTTCCTATATAAATAGGCAAAATATCTGGAAGATATGCTAAAGTATGACTCGTTCTATAAATACAACACTCCGTTCAGGCCAAGGATACTTGATTTTGCATTTGTGGATATGCTAGAAACAGGAGAGCAAGCTCCTGACTCATAAGGAATATCTGTATTTGTGTTTTCCTCTTTTAAATTTTTATCTGCATAAGCTAACCACGTCTTATTTAACACAGCAATGATTGTGGGGTATGGGTGGCAACTTGGATGACAAACTACAGGAAGACGTATAGTTATACAATAAATGTAATTTTCTTTTGCTAGAAAAAAAGTACTACAATTGCTAATGTGTATTGTTTTGTTGGTAACCTAAAATACTTATATTTTTCAGGTTAATCATGGTACAAGGATGCAACTTGCGTTGGATTTGATTCTAAGGCCCCACAACTTGATGCTGCATAATGTCATTGAATATGCTACCAGGAATTACAATAAGTATAAACAAAAGGAGTCAAACAAAAATTAAATATTCGTAATTGTCATGTAGTCATGTTTAGATTATATTAACTACTAAGACTTGTTAGTTTCATCTCTTTTACTTAAAAAATTATTATGCACTATATTTTTTATGGACTCTTGTTGAAAATTAATGTTTCTATCTTTCGTTCGATTATGGTTGAATTTAGGTGAAGATTAAGTTTCACTCTAGCATTTTAATTCCTTGAACCACTTATGTGTTGTAAGCTTAATTGAAAATTTGATACTAAAATGTATTAAGCATTTTAAAATAAAAACATGAGAGAATAGTTATAATTTATATTTGAAAATCGGTTCGGACCAGCCGGTTGAACCGATTGAACCATGAACCGCTACAAAAAACAACACAGACAAATGTTAAAACCCCCAATCTCAATAACCACAATTGAACCGTCGAACCGGCCAAGAACTGGTCAGTCGAACCGAACCGTCACCTATACGAATTTTTGGAATAATTGAAAAACGCCAAGTTCTGCGAACGGTTTCGAATCGACTGCTCGAACCGGTCAAATCGTGAACCGGAAAAAATAGCGGCTCAGACCATGATTTTGAAAACCAGTTTGAATCGGTCGGTCGAACCGTGGACCGGTATAAAAAACGAATCGGTCATATATCAAAACCGAAAGATTCAGAAATCGTCGTTGGACCGTCAAATCGGTCGAGAACCGGACGGTCGAACTGATCCGGGACCCAACCGATTTTCTTAAATTTGCTCAAAACGGTGCCGTTGGTTAGAGGAACCCTAACCAGCATGGTTCTGAAAATCGAACCGGACTGATCGGTTCAACCGGATTAATCGGGATCCAGTCAACTAACCGGTCCGGATAAGTCTAGAAACCGTCTGGCAAATAACCGGTCGAACCGGCGGTTAACCAATGAACCGGTAGAACCGTCTGGTTTTTAAGAAAAAAATATAAAAAAGAAAAAATAAAAAAAGAAGAAAGGCAAGTGCTGGAGCCATTGTTGTAAGAACCGGACCAGACCGGCCGGTTCGATCGGAAAATCGGTGAACCGGATCCAGAACCGATCTGGTTGAGTGATGTAACCGGATAAGGAAAAGAGCCATTTCGAACCGAGTTGAACCGGCCGGTTTTGATGAAAACCGGAAAACCGGCGGTTTCTGGTTAACCGACCGGTTCAGAAATTTTTTTTTCTTTTATTCCTTTTCCAAAACGACGTCGTTTTGGTTTATTTTAAAAAAAAAAGAAGAAAAGCCATAAGGGGTACCAATCCCCACCCCCACCCCCACCTGACCCCAGTTTCCACTTTCCCTCCCCTTTTCCCCCCAACCCTAACGGCGCCTAAGCCTAACCCTATCAGCCCTCCGCCAGTCCGCCTCACCTCACTCACCCAGCCCCCAGCCCCCAGCCGCCCGCCGTCATCCTCTTCGTCTCACCGCCGGTCTGAACTCTGAAGGAACCAACTCAACCAAGGGAGTAGGAACAGGACATATATAGACCCGCCACCCGCGAACTCGCCGTTGCCGCGAACTCGCCGTTGCCGCGAACTCGCCGTTGCCGCGCAGTCGAACTCGCCGTTCCAGCGCCGTCGCCCTCGCCCAGTCGCCCTTGCTTTTCCGGTCGAACTCGCCGTTGCCTCGCCCTTCTGCTTTGTGACTCTGTCAAACAGGTAAGCTCCAGTTCTGTAATCTGCTTCTGCTCTGTTCTGCACTTGAAGTTTAATGATTGTTCTGTCAAATGCATTACACCCGCTCTGTTCGTAAACTTACTTTTTTTTCTGCACTTCTTGCTGACTTGCTGTTATGAATATGAATATGCTTGTTGAAATTGTTAAGCTGAATATCCTTGTTGAAAGCTTGAAATATGAAACTGTTGAATATGCTTGTTGAAATTGTTAAGCTGAATATCCTTGCTGACTTGTAAGTTGTAAATTTGTTGTTTTGTTGATTTGTATTGGAAATATGAAACTGTTATGAATATGAATATGCTTGTTGAAATTGTTAAGCTGAATATCCTTGTTGAAAGCTTGAAATATGAAACTGTTGAATATGCTTGTTGAAATTGTTAAGCTGAATATCCTTGCTGACTTGTAAGTGAAAATGTCCCCCAACACCAACTTGATTGACTGGTAGCCAAACCCAATTTCTTTTCAGGGGCCTTATATTAGAAATGATTTAAAATAAAAGGAATGGTAAGATAGAAATAATAACAAGTCCAAATAGAGAAGATGTGGACTAAAATTAAAATCCCTTTCAATATAGTAACTAATGTTCTTTACACACAAAAAATCTTATAGACAAGAAAAATAATCCACAGAAGAATTCTCCCTCTGTTGGTACATGACAAAGCAATGTTACAGTACTTATATCAACAAAAATCAATGTGACCCAAACATGACAAGAGCACAAAAACTTACAGTAAGGTATTAAAAAAGACCCTTAATAATACAAATTTCCACTAGAAAAAAGAATATTTCCTTTTTTGTTCCCCCCTAGTATTGATATGGACAGACTCAGATTATTCTCCAATGCTTGTAAAGCAAACAACTGTCTTCTATGCTTCAATTATTAGGGTAGATGTTTGACAACTTGAGTGGTTTATACACTCTGCTGTACAAATGTTATCCTCAGTTATCAATCCAACCTAAGATATTATCATATTGCAAGCTCAAAATTGCTTCACCAAAATTAAAATTGAATAAAAGAATGATTAGAGAGAACTCAATAAAGGCAACCTCAAGTAGGAAGATCATTCTAACATTACAATGCACCCTTGAATTCTTCCAATTTGCCCTCGAACTATAGGAAGATCAAAGAGTTCTAGTAGCAGTCCCACTGCTTCCCTCCTCTCTTCTGCATCTCTTGTTAGAGACTTCACCACTGGTGATAAAAACTCGGTTTCTGCCATCTTCTCCTGGACAGTACTATTACAAAAGATAACTAAGAAAAGAAAATAATAATCAGTTACACAAGTAGTAAACCGTAACTGGGAAACATATGATAAAGGAATTAACTTTATAAGAAACTAATGGGAAATTGAAAGAAAAAAAGGGAAAATCAATCACACACAGAAATTCAAGAAATTCAGAAGGAAATTGAATTGAACCTGTTGAGAAAATGCAAGGGATGACTAAGAAAACTGTGAAAACACCTAGAAGTTGAGCTTAGACTTCCACATGTTTCTTCGAATTTTTTTAAGTATGAAAAACTGTTTTAACACTCTTATGCACTAATAGCTCTTAGGTTTCATAAAATTTGATTGACCAATAATTTTAATTAAAAAAAAGTTTAGTTCATTTTGCCTATTCCATTCTCCTAGCATTTAGTTAGTACCTAACATGTTAAAATTTTAAGTTCAGTCATGGAGAATGATGGCAAAGAGTCGTATAAGGATGGTGATCAATCTGAGGATTTAAGTGTTAAGTATGAGTGTAGTTCCGATGAAAGTGATGATATGGTGGATGTAACTGTAGATGAAGCAGAGGCAGATATAATTAATACTGGTGGTTTGGAAAAGTTGATAACTGATTTGACCATCGAAGACATATGGGGACTGGCGTTTGATACAGAATCTCAAGTTTGTGAATTTTATGCCAAATATGCCAAGTGCTATGGATTTGTGTCCCGAAAAGACTTGAAGACGGTGGATGCTAATGGCAACATTAATACAAGACAGTTGGTTTGCAATAAAGCAGGAGAAAGACATTGGAAGCACCTTAAAAGGGACAATCGGCAAAGGGAGCATAGGGCAATTACTCGTGTCAACTGCAAGGTGAGGATTCGGTTCATTCGTCACTATAGAACGGGTAAGTGGAAAGTCAGTGTCTTTGAGAGTGAACACAATCATCCACTGTGTCCACCTTAGTACATACATCTTATTGCCGCGAATCGTGGGCTTGATGAGGCCGATAAAACACAAGCAGACAGCTTGCGAGCATGTGGTGTTAAAACTTGCCACATAATGGGTTACATGGTTTCCCAAAAAGGTGGATATGATAAAGTGGGTTTTACTAGCAAAGACTTACATAACCACATTAGTAAGACTAGGCGTGGCAAAGTGAAAGACGGTGATGCATTTGCTGCGTTGGCCTATCTGTTTTCTAAGGCAGATAGTGACCCGTTATTTCTAGGAAAGTTCACCTTAAAGGATGGTAGGTTGGATAATTTGGTGTGGGCTGATGGAGAAAGCGTTGTTGATTACGAATGTTTTGGCGATGTACTGGCTTTTGACACCACTTACAAGAAAAATGTATACAACAAGCCCTTAGTCATATTTTCAGGGACCAACCACCATGGCCAGACGACTATCTTTGGATGCGCTCTGCTCTCAGATGAAAAGTCCGAAACTTTCAAGTGGGCACTGAAGGAATTTTCGGAAATCATGTCAGGGAAACTACCCGGAGGCGTTGTGACAGACGGAGACCGTGCTATGAGAGAGGCTATCTTAGAAGTATTTCTTGGTATACCACACTACCTTTGTGCATGGCATCTCCATCGTAATGCGGTACAGAATATAAAAAATAAGCATTTTTGGGACGATTTTAGTGTATTATTGTATGGACAATTTACCGTAAAAATATTTGAACAGAGATGGAATGAGATCATATCCAAATACGAACTTGCCAAGAATAAATGGGTCCAGGTCATTTATAATGACAGAATGAAGTGGGCTACCGCATATTTGAGGGAGCACTTCTTTGGCCGCATAAGAACTACATCACAGTGTGAGGGAATTCATTCATTATTGAAGAACTATGTTGACAGTAAAACCAGTCTCCTTGAATTCATGCATAAATTTAGTGAAGTACTAAGGCATTACCGAAACAACCATCTTACTGCTGACTTTGACACCTTTTATAAGTTTCCTGTTTTGACTACGTGCTTGGAAAGTTTTGAGAAACAAGCTGCTGAACTTTATACTAGAAATATTTTTAAACTTGTAAAAGATGAGATAGAAGCAGCAGGTGCTTTAAATGTGACTGAATGCCCAAACAGTGGAGACATTATTGAGTACAGCACGAGTGAGTATTTTAATCAACAATGGGAATTTAAAGTGTCTTACAATAAAGACAAGGACCTGTTTGCGTGTGAGTGCAGGCTATTTGAGACTCGTGGACTACCATGCTCCCACATCTTTGGGGTCTTGAAGCATTGCAATGCAAATTGCGTCCCTACATCTCTTATCCTGAAAAGATGGACAAGAGATGCAAAGAGTGATTTTATATGCTCAATTGGCGAGCAAGACGCCGCTGATGATATAGCGCCCACACTTAGACGCGGTGCAATGGCATCTATTTGTTGGAAGCTTTGTGATATTTCTTCCAAAAATTCAGCAGACTATAGGGAAATCTCAGGTGAGTTACTTAAGCTAATTTCGAAGGTGCAAAATAAAAGTGATGCACAAGCGAGGCTTTCCCCCACTTCAGCGCTAATCGGTGATCCAGCTGTTGTGAAGTCAAAAGGGGCTCCAAGAAAGGTTCCAAAAGGGCAAAAGAGGCGAAGATGTTCGCATTGTAAGTCAGGCAGGCATTTCATTAGGACATGTCCATTACTCGCCAAGGAGGACTCCCCCGCCGAATACTCAAATGCGGAAGATGAACCAACGGTATTAATATAATGCCTTGCTTAAGGATATACTTTATGCTTACCTATTATTTTAGTGTCTTTCGCAGAACTATTAAATAATGCTATATTTTGAGCAATTTTTAAAATTTTTCTTAGCAGGTTGAAGAATGTGATGCCAATAAACGGACTCCCTCTCAGAACACAAAATCAGGAGAAAATACACCCGTGCACAATAAAAATAATTTTAAAGTGAGCACTTGTCCATGTTATACCATCTATCAAATTTATTGTCATTTTAATTCAAATTTGCAACATATTATTCTCGTAGTGCTTATATTATTTCTTATTATTCTGTTACAAAAAATTCAAGGGTTGTGGAAGCAAGAAGTCTGTATCTAAATTGAAAGAGACACCGAAGATTAGAGCAAATGGCAAAAAAAGTCGACAGAAGGTAACATTTTGCATATCTAATAATTTATATTAGATAATTCAAGAAGGAAAATTAAAGTATTAGTTTGAATTTAAATTATATTAATCCAATACCATAAGTGCAACCGAGAGTTTAAGGGCGAGTGAGAGAAACACTTTGCATAAATTCTGTATTGTAATTATTTAAAAATTGTGATTTATGTTTAGACCGAAGAAATCAGTCTAAGTGAAGAGACATTAAAAGCTAAGACCAACACATCAGGAATAGAAGCGACCGAAGTTCCAGATGCAGCCACAACCAAGATACCAGGATTGCCACAGTATCCTATGCATCATTATCCAGTGGTCCTTCTTTATCAACCTTATGGTGGAGTCCTCCCTATTCCTTTTCATCCTGTTCCAAATGGCATGGCGTACTTCAACCAATATCCTTCTACTGCCGGAATTACATCATATCCTCAGTTTTCGCATGTCTCGTCGTATTCTAGTGGACCCCGTGATAGCAATACTTGGGCTGGACTTTTGAATGATGTCATCAACAACAAAAAGCAATAGAGTTATAATCTATATATTATATTTTTAATTTATGCAATTTGAAGTTCCAATTGAGTTATTTACTTATCAAATTCTCTGCTAGATTCATGTCAAAGAAAGCTCTATAGCAGTTCTATGCAGTTATTGAGAGAAATAACTGCCAAGAAGTTGAATATTTTGGTTAACAAAGTTAAATTTCTTGCCACTTTCTCATATAACTCAAGCTGTTTCATGAGTTGTAAAGATTCTTTAAATAATTAAGGCTCAAATATTTATTTATCATCACATGACTTGTACTGGTTTAGGCTTATAAACAATGCTTGCCTGTTTCCTTGCATAAGAAGGTGGTTGTGAATTTTCTGTCTTTATGCTGTTTAGTCCATTCACTTGCCGTTATTTTTTATTTCAGTTGAAAAATGTTTTGTTTTGTTACCAAAATGCTAAGAGTTTATTGCCTTTTGTTACCAAAATGCTAAGAGTTTATTCCCTTCTTGGAAGTCAGGTTCATTATTATCCAATAGATCAGTACAGGTATGTATATAGCTGGTTGTGTGAGTTTTGTTGTGTTTTATTAGGGTGTGTTTGTGAATTCTGGGGGAAGGACAGTGCATGTTTGGTTGGCATTTCTGTTTCTATTTTTAGTTTTCATCTTCAATCTTCTTTATTTTTAAGATTTGTGAAGGAAAAAGTGAAATCAGAAAACAGGATTTTAGGGCCTGTTTGGTTGCAATTTCAATTCTATTTTCATTTTCTGTTACATTTTGAGTGTTTTTTTTAGAATTTTGTGAAGAAAAAAATGAAAGCATGAAATGGGTTTTATTGGTTGCAATCTTCTTTATTGTTTTCATTTAACATTTTGTTCATTCACTACTAACTAGCCTTTAGAAAGTTTTACAATGTCTATCATGGGTGCTTAGTATGATGTCTTCACTATTCATGTTGTTGTTTCCTTATCTTCTCTGTTAAAATTGTGGTCTACCAAAAGTAATATAGAAAAGAATATTATGCACAATGACATCATCGTAAAATTCAAAGTATGTTTTGATGAGCTTGTTAATGTTTAACTTGATCTAAAACTTTAGTCCAACAATTTTTTACTGTTACTTGATGTCACTAGTGTTTTTGTGGCTGATTTAATTTGATATATCGTGCTAGGCTTGCAGGAAAAGCTCTAGTGAAGCTAATCAAGAGATGGCCGTCTGTGATCTCTAAATGTGTTATCACCCTTACCAACAAGTTGCAGGATTCCAATGCTGAGGAATATGCAGTGCTGGGTTCTTGTTTGGTCCTTGCCTCACAAACGGTTCTTAAACAGTTGACTACGGTGATGATCAAGCATTTTGTTTAAATTGTCTTTCTGGGTGGTTATTAGTTTCATGTCTCTTATATGCTTTATTTGATTCCAGGATCTGAAGTCATTCTCTTCATTTATCATGGCTATTCTCTCAAGGTATTTCCATTTTCATTGTTTCTCATTGTAGTTAGAAATTGTTGTGCTATGGGTAATTTGAGAGACTAATACGTTGCTGGTTTCTCCTTGAAAGCTTAGAAAGCAATTAATGAGGTAGACTTATCCCCTTCAGATGATTGTTGACTTGTATTGTAGTTTTATTGTCTTGATATAATTTAATAGTTCCTGATTTTCAACAGCTTTTTGTAAAGTACAACATCCAATTTTCTGGAGTATCTAAAAGCTTTTTTAGGATATCAGACAAAGACAACCATACTTGTGGACTGGGATTTTCAGATTTGGTTTCTCAAGTTGGCTCCATGAGTTTTGATTCCACTGGCTTGCATTGGCGGTAAATGGCAACTCATTTGGCCTTCTTTCTTTTCATATTTGACTAGGTTTTAAAGTTGTTTCACACTCACTATAGATTGAGATGGCCTGACACATGCTTTAGGCTCTGTTTCTTCACTACTTTTGTTTTATCTTATTCATCCTTGTTTTGCTTTCCGCTTTACATCTTTTTGACTTGCATATGCTTTCTATTTTATAATTTTGCACATTCAAAGCCTTAGCTCAATAAAATACTTTTCTCTTTCAGGTATACTTTAATGGCTAACAGAGTTTTGCTCTTGCTAGCTTTGGCTTCTCGGAACCACCCAAATTCATCAACTAGACTCCTGAGTGAAACAGCTGGTTTGTATTGCTTGTTATATACTTTTGAATCCTCCTTTGTGCTATCTTTTGTGCATTGTGTTTACTATTTATGCTTTTGCTCGTATAGGCCACTTTTTGAAGAATTTGAAAAGTCAACTTCCTCAGACAAGGATACTTGCAATTTTGGCTTTGAATACACTCTTAAAGAAATCACCGTACAAGCTGTCACCTGGTGAGAAATCTGCTGTACTCGAGGATTTGCAAGGCAATGCCAAGTCATCCCTTGAAGAAGCTTTAACTCACACCTTTCAGGAAGAGGGTTTCTTCAACGAGACACTCAATAGTCTTTCTCATGTTCATATCATAAGTGATTATGAAAGTGCTTCTAGAGGAGGTCATGGAGGTCATAAGTGATTCTGAAAGTGCTTCAGGATGTTTTTCTGCTATGAAGCTTTTTACATTTTTGAAAGAAGAAACCTTGATATACATACACCAACATCACATGTAAAATTTTGCCAGAGGCATTCGTGGTTACACTTTTAGAACGACGAATGCGGATGAGTCACATTGAACTGGTCGCATTATGTTCATATAATGTACTAGTAAGAGGTTAAGTGTATCTTCTAATGACCCTGTAAGCTAGAGGAAGTTCATTGTAAGTCTATGACTCTTCATTAAGAAATGAAGGTCTATTTCTGCAGTTTCTGCCATATATAGCGTGTAAGTGACAAATATTTCCGAATGTGGTTTATGAAACACACCCGCAAGGAGTGTTGCTTCACTTCACACAATCTTTGTGTAGTTTTATGTTTTTGTTTTATTGCATTTGATCTGATAGTTTCTTTTTCTATATATTATGATAACTTAGTAGGCGGAAGTTTTAATTAAGAACTATGTGAAGATGCTTTTAATTATAGGTTATTCTGAATTTATTAGATGAACATTTTGTTTCTCTTTATTTGTAAGAAGGGAGACTATGGATAATCAACATCATTTCACTTGTGATATTGCTTCTTTAATTTGTTATAGATTAGTTATAAATAACTAAAGTTATGATCAAACAATATACAGTAGTTTCATAATCCTAGTTGTCACTTGAAATAGGTATGTAGCTCAAAAAATGGTCTAACTATGAAATATGTTCTCCATCTCACTAGACCAAAATAAATACTGATGACAGTAAGGATAATTTTCAGAGAATGGTCAAAAAGGAAAATTCAGTCACTATTACTTAAATACTTCATACTCAAGCATTCAAACTTGGTACATTAGTACTTGCTCTATAATCCCAGACTAACCCAAAATATCCATACTTATTTCCATGTGTATTATGCATCTTGAATGTAGCAGTGGCTAACCCGAATGGATACGTTATTTGCATGATGATGCAACCTTGATTGAACATAGGACAAAAATATAACTTCTATGTAACATATAATACAACACTGATCCCAACCATAATAAATGTGGAAGTATAAGGGACTCAGTGAAAGGAAATGATGGATTCCAATATTTGTGCCTCAAGATTAGCTTCATCGATCCACTTTGAGCTTTGTTGACGCAATAACTCTTTCTTTTCTGCCATCTTCTCACCATGATTTTTGACCTTCATCCTCCAATTTTCAAGTTTCTCAGCTCTTTCTTTTAACTGGATTCATAAGAATGACACATCAATAAGCGCATCAAAAGACTGTAAGAGGTTTAACTTAAACACATGAAATCAAGGCTGTGTGCAACAATAGGTCGAAGTATCTCTTTAACGCACCTGAAAGATTCGAAAACTAGACTTCCAAAATATAAAAACTATACCTCCAAACTCCATGTCAGCTGATTATTGACTTATTTTTATTGTTTCTACATGTTGCATAATCAAATATGAAACTAGTTCCTATTTTATTACTGGATTTTTTGACAGATTAGCAATGTAAACTATAAACCAGAATGAACCAACTGACAGCTAAATACAAAACAAAGACCATAAAGGCAATAATATTAGAAATGTTGATTACGTAGCTAAGTAATGAACAATGACAATGAACAAGGGTCAATCAATAGTGTGGTATACAAATGCAAAAGATAAAATCTAACCCTTTACATTTGGCCTAAGCAAAAGAATATCACAAAAAGGAACATCAAAGCCAGATTGAGGCCTAGTCAATTTTTAAAAAAAGAAAACAACAAGCCATTATGGCTCCAAAGAAAGAAAACAACACTTATTTCAAAAGTAGTTCAATCATTAGATCAAGCACCTCGTCTGCACGAACACAACATTGAGCACATATATCTACCTAATTATCCATTGAAACTAATTAACAAACATTTGACGTGCATATTAGCTTAAACTAACAAATAAGCAAACCATTGAACACTTGGTGTGCACAGCGAAATTCATAGAAGGGAGGGAAGAAGAAAAAGAAAAACGCACGAGTGTTTCTCTGAATTCTTGTTGTGCGATATTGCGCTCCTGAGCCATGATTTGCGCAGCTTCAGCCTTAAGCTTCTTGCGCTCCTCATTGGCAACTCTAAGGGCTTCTCTGCGAGCTTCGTCCTTGCGCTGCTTCTCGATCTGAAGCAACTCCATAGCAAAGTCATTAATAATCACCAAAGCCACAAGGCCCTTCAATTCAGCACCAGATGCACCACCACTCCTCATCAAAGCTTCTTTTCCAGAAATAAGCTCATATAGAACAACTCCGAAAGCATATACATCTATTTTGGGAGAAACACTTCCATATACATATCTGCAAATAAGAGAATCCTATTATTAAATCTAAAAAGCTCACTTTCCTTTCTAGAATGTGAATGTGTGAAGTTAATACTGAAAAACTTCTACTTTTATTGCTTCTTATTGGAAACAAGGAGATGAAGATCAAGGAATACTCTTTCAACATTCATAAACTCATAACTATGTACTAAATTAATGGGGAAAAAAAAGAACTACCAACACTTTGCAAGTTTAGTTAATGTATAATAGTTAGCATACTTTAATCCTTAGTTTGCCAAAAGAAACTGAATAGAGAGAAAACAGTTCATCATACTCTAACAGTATTATCATACATAAAACTTGACTATGCATGCAGCATCTATTCAACTAAAAGAACTGCAATTTAGTTTCTCATTAATAAAAAAATATATGCAACTTTTCTTTCAAATACTTGTAATCAAAACTAGTAACACAGAGAAATTATGAACCTCGCCATTGAGCTCTCCATAATAGACTTCACCAAAACCACCTTGACCAATCTTTTTAGCCAAATTGAAGTTATTTGTGGCATTGGCTAGTTCCTCATACGAAAACTCTGCTGATTTTTCTACCTTAACACCCATAATACTAGTATCATCTGAAGCTGAAGTTCTGTTTTTGGCATTATGAGAGGTTTCGCCAGAAAGAGGGACAATGTATAAGAGTTACTAATCCAAGCATGCTATTAGATAAAATATAAGTCGAAATCCATATACCTTGGTGAACAAAGTACTCGCTGGAATCTTTAGCTACCAATTTTTTGTTCCATATCTTCTTTCTTCTGTAACATTTAACATAAACACAAAATACCGATACGTACCGTAGCAATCAGATATATTTATTCTTCTGTAACATTTAACATCGTACCGTAGCAATCATCGCGAAGGAGGCTGACGGCGACACTCGAAGCAAGAAGACGACGAGCCCCTGAACCTGCTGCTTCTGCCGCCGGCGACGAAGAGCGCAACGAAGGCGCGCGCGACTATGTGCAAGACGATGACGAGACAGAGAGCAACGGCGACGCCACGGTGAGAGAGATGAGAGAGACCGAGCTCCAGGGGGAGAGAGAGATATATACGAAGGGGAGGGAAGAACTTGAGAAGATGAAGAAGAATTTTGAAACCCAGAAACAATTTTTTATTGGAAGAACTTGACAAGATGAAAAGGATTTCTGAAACCTAGATTTCAAAAACAATTATTTTAGATATATTTTTGTTTTGTTTAATTTTTTAATTTTAAAATTTGATTAATTTAAAAGGATATTTTTGTCTAATCAAACAAAGGAAAGATATTTAAGTCTTTTTATAAAATTAAATAAATAAATGTTTTTTATTTTTATTTAATTAAAAGGGTGTTTTAGTAAAAGTGGTGATATATTATATATTTAAAAAAGAAAAAATTAAATGCTGACGTGGAAAATAAATTCCACATGTCTTGATGTTATTTGTCCATATTTTAAACGTATCGGTACGTATATATTTATCATCGTACCGTAGCAATCACCAAACGAGATACATGCATAGTTAACTCGTTTACACTGTAAATGAGATACAGTGGGACAAACTTTGAACAGCTATAAAAGGACGTGCAACCCTTGGCATTCTCTACATACATTTCATATCTTTTTCTCCTCCTTTTTTCTTCCAAAAAAGTAGGCAAAAATGTCCAGTAGTAGTGGATACGTGGTTGTCTATGTGTATCCCAATTGTCGTAAACAGTGACAATGGGGTGATATTTGAATGTGATAATTTGTTGCTATTCTATGCTCAGCCTGTAACTTTGTTGTCGGTGTTGAAAAGTCTTATATTGAGCAATCTTGGTGGTTTATGGAGAAAAGAGATCGGAAGATTGGGGTATAGGTTGCTACTAGTACCGTTGGGTAACTGAGTTTTTCAGTTTCGGATGTTTCGGCTCTAGGGAGACGAGCATGTGCGACTCATGTTTAACATCCATGGGAGAATCATGGTAAAACAAGTGATGGAGCTTTCCGCCAAGGTTGGTGATGTTGATGGCAGTGGATCCGGCCACTTGACATTTGTGCAGGATGACCCACCTCTCATACCACGACCGATTCATGTTGCTAGTCCAGTGGAAGACATAGAAGTTGGTGATGAAGACTCTGACGAAGAGTACGTTGTGGATAGCAACAATAGTGATTCCTTGGAAGATGATGATGAGGAGGAGTTTGTACTGGAGATGCCAGGCGAAGCCTCGGTGCACTATGTTCTGCCTCCCCTCACCCGATTCCGGCGCTATCAGATGTACTAAGTCACTATCATAGATTGGATCTGGACGCGATACATGAGAAATCTCCTTTTTCGAACACCAGAAAAGATGATTACAACCTAGACAGTGGGGTCGAGTTTCGTGTCGGCCACAGATTCAAAAGCAGAGATGCATCAATGTAGGGTGTGAAGAACTACAGTATTCGCAGGAGTGCTGAGTATCGAGTGGTTGAATCGGACCGATTAAAGTATAATGTGCATTGCCGCCAAGCTGCAACTGGATGTCCCTGAAGTCTCTATGTATCCCTTTGACAGAACCTCAGATACTGGTGAGGTCAAGTTTAATTGTGGCTTATTTACTCATTTATGATTGTTATATCTAGTGTAGTTTCCAACCATGCATATTTCAATTTTGTTAGCGAGGTCCAGAGGGTTGGAGGAGTGCATACGTACTTTGGCACCCACCATGTCCTAAGACCATCGACAGTTTGATAGCAGCCTTATCTGCAAGGTCATTCTGTCGTTGATCCAATCTAACCCTTCCGTCAGCAACCCTGTCCTGCAAGATATAATTCGGCAAAGCTATCACTTCAAACCCTCATAAAGAAAGGTCTGGATGGAGAAGCAAAAGGCAATTGTGCAGATATACGGGGGCTAGGAGGAGTCGTACAACAAGGTGCCAAAGTTGCTACAAGCACTTCAGAGTTACTGTCCTGGAACGATATACGAGCTTAGGGTCGTACCTTACTATGATGGGGACCTTATGGTCTACGAGTGTAGCATGTTCGACAAAGTATTTTGGGCGTTCCCGTCTTGTGTTTAGGCTTTCAAGCATTGCAAGCTATTTGTTTCCGTCGATGACACACACTTGTATGGTAGATACGGTGGTGTGTTGCTTATTGCAGTGGCACAAGACGGCAATAGTAATATCCTGCCTATTACTTTTGCAATTGTGGAGTCTGAGAGTACGAAATCATGGTCTTTCTTTCTGACTAATCTGAGACAACATTCACCCGACAGGACGGATTGGAAATTATTTCTAATAGATCCCAGGTGATCAAGGCTGCACTGAGGGCCGATGATAGTAGATGGCAACCTCCTAAAGCGTTCCATGCTTATTGTGTAAGACACATGGTCGCAAACTTCATGTCTTATTTCAAGTTCACCGAGGGCAAGCGATACCTCATAAATACTGCTTATAGTCCAAGCACAAGTAGTACATGGATGCCTTGAGAGGTTTGTCGCGAGAGATGGCAGACTAGGCTGGTAGATTCAACAAAGAAATATAGCTATAATATTGCGACAGTAGTATCCAGTTTGGGCATAAACAATGAATCTGTCGGAGTGCATCAATGCAGTGCTGAAGGGTACACGATACTTGTTGATTGCTGCCATCGTGCACATCACATACGAGAGGATGTAAAAGTTATTCGTCACAAAGGGAAGGGAGGCACAGGCACAGCTGGCCGCTGGAAATTGCTTCTTCCAAAGACCGATGGCAATTGTTGACAAGAACAGAGAGGGTATCCCGAAGATGCGTGTTACTTTTTCTGATAGTCAGGCTTTAGTGTTTGTCATTGAGGAGTTAGATCCATTCGAAAGTTGGTCGCAAGGTTCCTTCCGTGCTCAGCTAACAGCGGGAACGTACGATTGTGGACTTTTCCAATCTCTCCACTACCAATGTCGACATGCACATGCCGCTTGTGCCAACGCAAGCATCGAGTGGGCTCTATATGTTCATCTAGTGCAGGACGCTGCATTCAAGGTATACGAGATCTAGTTTCCACCGATACCCGACGAGCGCTTTTGCCGGAGTGGTATGGGATTCTGGCTCGTCCTAACCCATTGATGTGCAGTAAGGCTACCGGAAGACCTGTCTCTACTAGGTTTTGAAATGACATGGATGAGGTCGACCGACAGGAGAAGAGGTGTAGTTGATGAGCGGATAATTTATACGCTTTTTGGCATTATTTTTAGTATATTTTTAGTATGATTTGGTTAGTTTTTAGTATATTTTTATTAGTTTTTAGTTAAAATTCACTTTTCTGGACTTTACTATGAGTTTGTGTGTTTTTCTATGATTTCAGGTATTTTCTGGCTGAAATTGAGGGCCCTGAGCAGAAATCTGATTCAGAGACTGAAAAGGACTGCAGTTGCTGTTGGATTCTGACCTCCCTGCACTCGAAATAGATTTTCTGGAGCTACGGAAGCCCAATTGGCGCGCTCTCAACGGCGTTGGAAAGTATACATCCTGGGCTTTCCAGCAATATATGATAGTCCATACTTTGCCCGAGATTTGATGGCCCAAACCGGCGTGGCAAATCAGCTTCAGAATTTCCAGCGTTTAACGCTGGAACTGGCATAAAACTTGGAGTTAAACGCCCAAACTGGCATGAAAGCTGGCGTTTAACTCGAGAAAAGGTCTCTACACGAAAACGCTTCATTGCTCAGCCCAAGCACACACTAAGTGGACCCAGAAGTGGATTTTTACGTCATTTACTTATTTCTGTACACCCTAGGTTACTAGTTGACTATTAATAGGATCTTTTGACATTATATCGGTACCTCATGACACTTTACACGTTTCTTTGTGTACCTTCCACGGCATGAGTCTCTAAACCCCATGGTTGGGGGTGAGGAGCTCTACTGTGTCTTAATGGATTAATGCAATTACTACTGTTTCTTATTCAATCATGCTTGCTTCCATTCTAAGATATCACTTGTTCTTAACCCGGATGAATGTGATGATCCCTGACACTCATCATCATTCTTAACTATGAACGTGTGCCTGACAACCACCTCCGTTCTACCTTAGATTGAGTAGATATCTCTTGGATTCCTTAATCAGAATCTTCGTGCTATAAGCTAGAACTGATGGCGGCATTCAAGAGAATCCGGAAGGTCTAAACCTTGTCTGTGGTATTCTGAGTAGGATTCAATGATTGAATGACTGTGACGAGCTTCAAACTCCTGAAGGCGGGGCGTTAGTGACAGACGCAAAAGAATCAATGGATTCTATTCCGGCCTGATCGAGAACCGACAGATGGATAGCCGTGCCGTGACAGGGTGCGTTGAACATTTCCACTGAGAGGATGGGAGGTAGCCATTGACAACGGTGAAACCCTACATACAGCTTGCCATGGAAGGAGCCTTGCGTGTTGATGAAGAAGACAGTAGGAAAGCAGAGGTTCAGAAGACAGAGCATCTCCAAAGCCTCAACCCATTCTCCTTTACTGCGTACAAGTACTTATTTCATGTTCTTTTGCTTTTCACAATCAATCCTGATAATTTCTGATATCCTGACTAAGATTTACAAGATAACCATAGCTTGCTTCAAGCCGACAATCTCCGTGGGATCGACCCTTACTCACGTAAGGTATTACTTGGACGACCCAGTGCACTTGCTGGTTAGTTGTGCGGGATTGCAAAAGTGTGATTGCAATTTCGTGCACCAAGTTTTTGGCGCCGTTGCCGGGGATTGTTCGAGTTTGGACAACTGACGGCTTATCTTGTTGCTTAGATTAGGACTGTTTTATTTTTGTTGGTTTAGAGTCTTTTATGTGAGTCTAGTTTCATATTTTAAGTTTGGTGTCAATTGCATGCCTTTGTTTTCTTTTAATTTTTCGAATTTGCATGTCTTTAGTCTCTTTTTGATCCGTAAAAATTCTAAGTTTGGTGTCCTCTTTGTGTTTCTCCCTTAAAAATTTTCGAAAATTAGAGTTTGATTTTCTAAAAATTTTAAGTTTGGTGTCATTTTGTTGTTTTTCTCTTTCCTCTTTTCAAAAATCAAATCTTTATCATAAAAATTTTTCAATCATATCTTTTTAATTGCTTTTTTCAAAATCTTTTTAATTAACTAATTGATTCAGTTCTCAATTTGCTTTGATCTTATTTTCTTTTTGATTTTCGAATTTTTATTTTAATTTCCCTTTGTTTTATTTTATTTTTTTTTCAGTTAATTCAAAAAAAAAAAACAAAATTTATCTGTTTGCAATCCATATCATTTCCCTTTATCCATTATGGAACTAAGTGGGATTGATCAGTCCAGAAGGACTCTGGGGTCATATGCCAACCCCATTACAGCTGCATATGGGAGTAGCATCTGTACACCTCCCATCAAAGCAAGCAGCTTTGAGCTAAATCCTCAACTCATTATCATAGTGCAGCAAAATTGCCAGTATTCCGGTCTTCCACAGGAAGAACCTACTGAGTTTCTGGCACAGTTCTTACAAATTACTGACACAGTACATGATAATGAGGTGGATCAGGATGTCTACAGACTATTACTGTTTCCATTTGCTGTAAAAGATCAAGCTAAAAGGTGGTTGAATAACCAACCTACAGCAAGCATAAAGACATGGAAACAGTTATCAGGAAAATTCCTGAATCATTTTTACCCTCCAAAGAGGATGACACAGCTAAGGCTAGACATCCAAGGCTTTAAACAAGGGGATAATGAATCTCTTTATAATGCCTGGGAGAGGTATAGAGGTATGCTAAGAAAATGCCCCTCTGAAATGTTTTCAGAGTGGGTACAGTTAGACATCTTCTACTATGGGCTTACAGAGAAAGCTCAGATGTCTTTAGACCACTCAGCTGGTGGATATATACACATGAGGAAGACAATTGAAGAAGCTCAAGAGCTTATAGACACTGTTGCTAGAAACCAATACTTATACTCTAGCAATGAGTTCTCTCCAAAAGAGTAAGTCATGGCAGTAGTCACTGATCCTAATCCTTAAGAACAGATGATTGAGCTTAATCAACAATTACTCTTGATGACAGAACAGTTAGCAGAATTTAAAGAGATGCTCCATGAAACTAAAGTTGCTAACAAGAACATAGAACTGCAGTTAAATCAAGCAAAACAGCAGATATCTAAACAGATAACAGGAGAGTGTCAAGCAGTTCAACTGAGGAGTGGAAAGACACTGAACAACACCACTCAAAAGAGCAAAAAGTCAATTAAGGAACAATTGACAGAGGATAACCAAACCCCCGTTCAAAATCCCTCTGAGGACAGTAAGAGCCCAGAGAGGAATGCTAGTGGCGTTCAAACGCCAGAAGGGGAAGGTAAGCTGGCGTTAAACGCCCATTCCTTGCCCAGTTCTGGCGTTCAAATGCCAGAAAAGCGAGAGAAGTTGGCGTTTAACGCCCAATCTTCACCCATTCCTGGCGTTCAGACGCCAAGGGAGGATCAGACACCTGAGAGTGCTGACAGTAATCCCTCTAAAAAGGCTTCTTCAACCACTTCTGTAAGGAATAAGCCTGCAGCAACTAAGGTTGAAGAATATAAAGCCAAGATACCTTATCCTCAGAAACTCCGCCAAGCGGAGCAGGATAAGCAATTTGCCCGCTTTGCAGATTATTTAAGGACTCTTGAAATAAAGATTCCATTTGCAGAGGCACTTGAGCAAATACCTTCTTATGCTAAGTTCATGAAAGAGATCTTAAGTCATAAGAAGGATTGGAGAGAAACTGAAAAAGCATTTCTCACTGAAGAATGCAGTGCAGTCATTTTGAAAAGCTTACCAGAAAAGCTTCAAGATCCAGGAAGCTTTATGATACCATGCACATTAGAAGGTGCTTGCACCAAGACAGCTCTATGTGATCTTGGAGCAAGCATCAATCTAATACCTGCATCCACTATCAAAAAGCTTGGGTTGACTGGAGAAGTCAAACCAACCAGGATATGCCTCCAACTTGCTGATGGCTCCATTAAACATCCATCAGGCATAATAGATGATATGATTGTCAAGGTTGGGCCATTTGCCTTTCCAACTGACTTTGTGGTGCTGGAAATGGAGGAGCACAAAAGTGCAACTCTCATTCTAGGAAGACCTTTCCTAGCAACTGGACGAACTCTCATTGATGTATAAAAAGGGGAAGTAACCCTGAGAGTCAATGAGGATGAGTTTAAGTTGAATGCTGTAAAAGCTATGCAGCATCCAGACACACCAAATGACTGCATGGGCGCTGACATTATTGATTCTCTGGTAGAAGAGATCAATATGACTGAAAGCCTAGAATCAGAGCTTGAAGACATCTTCAAGGATGTTCAACCTGATCAAGAAGAACCACAGGAAACAAAGGAATTTTCGAAAATTCCTCAGGAGGAGGATAAGCCTCCCAAACCTGAACTCAAACCACTACCACCATCCTTGAAGTATGCATTTCTAGGAGAGGGTGAAACCTTTCCAGTGATTATAAGCTCTGCTTTAAATCCACAGGAAGAGGAAGCACTGATTCAAGTGCTAAGGACACACAAGACAGCTCTTGGGTGGTCCATAAGTGATCTTAAGGGCATTAGCCCAGCTAGATGCATGCACAAGATCCTGTTGGAGGATAATGCCAAACCAGTGGTCCAACCACAAAGGAGGCTAAATCCAGCCATGAAGGAGGTGGTGCAGAAAGAGGTCACTAAATTACTAGAGGCTGGGATTATTTATCCTATTTCTGATAGCCCCTGGGTGAGCCCTGTCCAAGTTGTCCCCAAAAAGGGAGGCATGACAGTGGTTCATAATGAAAAAAATGAACTGGTTCCTACAAGAACAGTCACAGGGTGGCGTATGTGTATTGACTACAGAAGGCTCAATACAGCCACCAGAAAGGATCATTTTCCTTTACCATTCATAGACCAAATGCTAGAAAGACTAGCTGGTCATGATTATTACTGCTTTTTGGATGGCTATTCAGGTTACAACCAAATTGCAGTAGATCCTCAGGACCAAGAGAAGACAGCATTTACTTGCCCTTCTGGCGTGTTTGCCTACAGGAGGATGCCTTTTGGTCTGTGTAATGCTCCTGCAACCTTTCAGAGATGCATGTTATCCATCTTCTCTGATATGGTGGAGAAATTTCTGGAAGTCTTCATGGATGACTTCTCAGTATATGGAGACTCATTCAGCTCCTGTCTTAATCACCTAGCACTTGTCCTGAAAAGGTGCCAAGAGACTAACCTGGTTTTAAACTGGGAGAAATGTCACTTTATGGTGACTGAAGGAATTTTCCTTGGGCACAAAATTTCAAGCAGGGGAATAGAGGTGGATAAGGCAAAGGTAGAGGTAATAGAAAAATTACCACCACCTGCCAATGTTAAGGCAATCAGAAGCTTTCTGGGGCATGCAGGATTTTACAGAAGGTTCATAAAGGATTTTTCAAAAATTGCAAAACCTTTGAGTAACCTGCTAGCTGCTGACACGCCATTTGTGTTTGATACACAGTGTCAGCAGGCGCTTGAGACCCTGAAAGCTAAGCTGGTCACAACACCAGTCATCTCTGCACCAGATTGGACATTGCCATTTGAATTAATGTGTGATGCCAGTGACCATGCCATTGGTGCAGTGTTGGGACAGAGGCATAACAAACTTCTGCATGTCATTTATTATGCTACCCGTGTTCTAAATGATGACCAAAAGAATTACACAACCACAGAAAAAGAATTACTTGCAGTGGTTTATGCCATTGACAAGTTTAGATCTTATCTAGTGGGATCCAAAGTGATTGTGTACACTGACCATGCTGCTCTTAAATACTTACTCACAAAGCAGGATTCAAAACCCAGGCTTATAAGATGGGTGTTGCTTCTGCAAGAGTTTGATATAGAAATAAGAGACAGAAAAGGGACAGAAAACCAGGTAGCTGATCATCTGTCCCGAATAGAACCAGTAGCTGGGGCGTCCCTCCCTTCTACTGAGATCTCTGAGACTTTCCCAGATGAGCAACTCTTTGCCATTCAGGAAGCTCCATGGTTTGCAGACATTGCAAACTATAAAGCTGTGAGGTTCATACCCCAGGAGTACAGCAGAGTGCAAAGAAAGAAATTGATTTTAGATGCCAAGTACTACCTATGGGATGAGCCATATCTCTTTAAGAGATGTGCAGACGGAATGATCCGCAGATGTGTACCCAGAGAAGAAGCACAAAGGATCCTATGGCATTGCCATGGATCGCAGTATGGAGGACATTTTGGAAGTGAGCGAACAGCCACTAAAGTCCTCCAATGTGGCTTCTACTGGCCTACTCTCTATAAAGATTCCCGAGAGTTTGTGCGTAACTGTGACAGTTGCCAAAGAGCTGGTAACCTGCCTCACGGATATGCCATGCCTCAACAAGGAATATTAGAGATAGAATTGTTTGATGTATGGGGAATTGACTTCATGGGGCCATTCCCACCATCATACTCAAACACTTACATTCTGGTAGCAGTGGACTATGTATCTAAGTGGGTAGAAGCAATTGCTACACCCACTAATGATACCAAGACCGTGCTGAAATTCCTCCAGAAACACATCTTCAGTAGGTTTGGTGTTCCCAGAGTACTAATCAGTGATGGGGGCACTCATTTCTGCAATAGACAGCTATACTCTGCTATGGTTAGATATGGAATTAGCCATAAAGTGGCAACTCCGTATCATCCACAGACAAATGGGCAAGCTGAAGTCTCTAACAGAGAGCTAAAAAGAATCCTAGAACGGACTGTGATAGCCCGAAGAAAGGATTGGGCAAAGATCTTGGATGATGCTCTGTGGGCATACAGAACAGCATTCAAGACTCCTATAGGAACCTCTCCATACCATCTAGTGTATGGGAAGGCATGTCATCTGCCCGTGGAACTGGAACATAAAGCCTACTGGGCAACCAGATTCCTAAACATGGATGCTCAGTTAGCTGGTGAAAAAAGATTGCTCCAGTTAAATGAGCTAGAGGAGTTCAGACTCAATGCCTTTGAAAATGCAAAAATTTATAAGGAGAAGGCAAAGAAGTGGCATGACAAGAAGTTGTCAACCAGAGTCTTTGAGCCAGGACAAAAAGTTCTGCTCTTCAACTCTAGGCTCAAATTGTTTCCAGAAAAGCTCAAATCCCGGTGGAGGGGTCCGTATGTGATTACAGGAGTGTCACCATATGGATATGTTGAGCTTCAGGATATTGATTCTAACAAAAAGTTCATTGTTAATGGACAGAGAATCAAGCATTATCTTGAAAGCAATTTTGAGCAGGAATGCTCAAAACTGAGACTTGAGTGAATCTCAGTAAAGGTCCAGCTAAAGACAGTAAAGAAGCGCTTGCTGGGAGGCAACCCAGTCATTAGGAGGTTATATGATTTGTTTTTACAAAGGCAAGTATCAAAAATGAAGGAATTCACAGAGTTACAGAAGGATTCAGCTCAAAAAGCAGAGAAAAAGAGCTTGCTGGCGAAAAAATGCCAGTAAAGGGCATTTTGGGCGTTAAACGCCAGAATGGGTACCATTCTGGGCGTTTAACGCCAGGAATGGTGCCATTTTGGGCGTTAAATGCCAGAATGGGCACCATTCTGGGCGTTTAACGCCAGGTGTGCAGCATCCTGGGCGTTTAGAAAAACGCCCAGTGATAAAGGAATTCTGGCGTTTAACGCCAGCCAGGGCACCTGGCTGGGCGTTAAACGCCCAAAAGGGGCAACAAATGGGCGTTAAACGCCAGAATGGGTGCCATTCTGGGCGTTTAACGCCAGAAAGGTGGGGGGACCACAATTTTGTTTTCAAATCAAAATTTTTCAAACTTTCCTTTTCTTACCCATACTCTTCTACATAAACACACTTCAACCTCTCATCATTCACTCTCAAATCTTCAAAAAAATCAAAACCATTCTTCAAATCTATCTCAAATCAATTCCAATCTCATTCAAAAACTCACCCTTTTTTTCAAATTCTCTCCATATCTTCTCAAATCTCTTCTTAATTTTTTTCGAAATCTCCTTTCCCCCCTTATAAGAACACGTTCGGCCTCACCATTCCCCCACACCATTCGAATTTGTTCTTCTCCTCTCTCTTCTCCTTCCTTTCTTTTGCTTGAGGACAAGCAAACCTCTAAGTTTGGTGTGCTTTTCCGTGATCACTAAAGCCAAGATTCATCAATATCATGGCTCCTAAGGGAAAACAAACCAATTTAAGAGGAAAGAAAGAGAATAATCCAAAGAATCTTTGGAATCAAGAGAAGTTCTTAACCAAAGAACATGAAGACCATTATCACAAAATAATGGGTCTGAGGTCAGTGATCCCGGAAGTAAAATTTGATCTGAAAGAAGATGAATATCCGGGGATCCAAGAGCAAATTCGAAACAGAAGATGGGAAGTTCTAACCAATCCTGAGATAAAGGTTGGAAGGAACATGGTTCAGGAATTCTACTCAAATCTGTGGCTAACAGATAAGCAGAGAATAACTGGAACCGCCTACCATACTTACAGAACCATGGTCAGAGGGAAAGTTATGTACTTCCATCTGGACAAAATAAGAGAAATCTTCAAGTTGCCTCAACTGCAAGATGATCCTGACTCCTTTAATAGGAGAATGGTGAGAGCAGATAAAGGGTTGGATCAAGTTCTAGAGGACATATGCCTCCCTAGAACTAAGTGGATAACCAATTCAAAGGGTGTCCCAAACCAACTCAAGAGGGGAGACATTAAACCAATTGCAAGAGGTTGGCTAGACTTTATTGGGCGTTCCATATTGCCCACTAGCAACCGTTCTGAGGTCACTATCAAGAGAGCAGTGATGATTCATTGCATTATTCTTGGAAAAGAAGTGGAGGTTCATCATGTGATTGCTTGAGAGATCTACACAATTGCAAATAAGAATTCCACTGAAGCCAAACTAACTTACCCAAGCTTGATCTCCTTGCTCTGTAAAGAGGCTGGGGTAAAGATGGGAGTAGATGAATTCATACCCATTGAACATCCAATCACCAAGAAGTCAATGGAAGGACAAATGCAAGACAACTCTATCAAAAGGAGGGCGCAGGAGTTCCTCCCTGAATTCCCTGAAATTGGCTACTGGCCAGCCTAGAAGCATCTATCAACAAGTTGCAAGAGACTATGGAGCAACTTAAGGAAGAACATCAGAATCAGAACTGCATGCTCTGCAAATTGCTGAAGGAACAAGAGAAGCAGGGGCGTGAACTCCAAGAGCTGAAACGCCAAAAGCTCTCCTCTCAAGCTGAGGGAGCATCCACTTCTCAAAATCAAGGTTGTTGAGTCCTAACTCTGTGAAAACCTCTATCATTAGGAGCCTATTTAAATTTTTGTTTTCTATTTTTAGTCTCATTTTATATCTATTTTTGAGTCTTGTTCGTAATTCATAATTAATAAAATTTAAAATTCATGTCTTAAAGCTATGAATGTCCTATGAATCCATCACCTCTCTTAAATGAAAAATGCTTTAATCACAAAAGAACAAGAAGTACAGGATTTTGAAATTTATCCTTGAAACTAGCTTAATTGGTTTGATGTGGTGACAATACTTTCTGTTTTCTGAATGTATGCTTGAACAGTGCATATGTCTTTTGAATTTGTTATTCATGAATGTTAAAATTGTTGGCTCTTGAAAGAATGATGAAAAAAGAGACATGTTATTGAGGATCTGAAAAATCATAAAAATGATTCTTGAAGCAAGAAAAAGCAGTGAATACAAAAAAAAAATTTCGAAAAAAAAAATGATGAGAAAAAGAAAGAAAAAGAAAGAAATAAAGTGGTGATCCAAGGCAAAAAGAGTGTGCTTAAGAACCCTGGACACCTCTAATTGGGGACTCTAGCAAAGCTGAGTCACAATCTGAAAAGGTTCACCCAATTATGTGTCTGTGGCATGTATGTATCCAGTGGTAATACTGGAAGACAGAGTGCTTTGGGCCACAGCCAAGACTCATAAAGTAGCTGTGTTCAAGAATCATCACACTCAACTAGGAGAATCAATAATACTATCTGGATTCTAAGTTCCTAAAGAAGTCAATCATTCTGAATTTCAAAGGATAAAGTGAGATGCCAAAACTGTTCGGAGGCAAAAAGCTACTAGTCCCGCTCATCTAATTTGGAGCTAAGTTTCATTGATAATTTGGAGTCTCTAGTATATTCTCTTCTTTTTATCTTATTTGATTTTCAGTTGCTTGAGGACAAGCAACAATTTAAGTTTGGTGTTGTGATGAGCGGATAATTTATACGCTTTTTGGCATTGTTTTTAGTATATTTTTAGTATGATTTGGTTAGTTTTTAGTATATTTTTATTAGTTTTTAGTTAAAATTCACTTTTCTGAACTTTACTATGAGTTTGTGTGTTTTTCTGTGATTTCAGGTATTTTCTGGCTGAAATTGAGGGCCCTGAGCAGAAATCTGATTCAGAGACTGAAAAGGACTGCAGTTGCTGTTGGATTCTGACCTCCCTGCACTCGAAATGGATTTTCTGGAGCTACAGAAGCCCAATTGGCGCGCTCTCAACGGCTTTGGAAAGTAGACATCCTGAGCTTTCCAGAAATATATGATAGTCCATACTTTGCTCGAGATTTGATGGCCCAAACCGGCGTGGCAAATCAGCCTCAGAATTTCCAGCGTTTAACGCTGGAACTGGCATAAAACTTGGAGTTAAACGCCCAAACTGGCATGAAAGCTGACGTTTAACTCCAGAAAAGGTCTCTACATGAAAACGCTTCATTGCTCAGCCCAAGCACACACTAAGTGGACCCAGAAGTGGATTTTTACGTCATTTACTTATTTCTGTACACCCTAGGTTACTAGTTGACTATTAATAGGATCTTTTGACATTGTATCGGTACCTCATGACACTTTACACGTTTCTTTGTGTACCTTCCACGGCATGAGTCTCTAAACCCCATGGTTGGGGGTGAGGAGCTCTGCTGTGTCTTAATGGATTAATGCAATTACTACTGTTTCTTATTCAATCATGCTTGCTTCTATTCTAAGATATCACTTGTTCTTAACCCGGATGAATGTGATGATCCGTGACACTCATCATCATTCTCAACTATGAACGTGTGCCTGACAACCACCTCCGTTCTACCTTAGATTGAGTAGATATCTCTTGGATTCCTTAATCAGAATCTTCGTGGTATAAGCTAGAACTGATGGCGGCATTCAAGAGAATCCGGAAGGTCTAAACCTTGTCTGTGGTATTCTGAGTAGGATTCAATGATTGAATGACTGTGACGAGCTTCAAACTCCTGAAGGCGGGGCGTTAGTGACAGACGCAAAAGAATCAATGGATTCTATTCCGGCCTGATCGAGAACCGACAGATGGATAGCCGTGCCGTGACAGGGTGCGTTGAACATTTCCACTGAGAGGATGGGAGGTAGCCATTGACAACGGTGAAACCCTACATACAGCTTGCCATGGAAGGAGCCTTGCGTGTTGATGAAGAAGACAGTAGGAAAGCAGAGGTTCAGAAGACAGAGCATCTCCAAAGCCTCAACCCATTCTCCTTTACTGCGTACAAGTACTTATTTCATGTTCTTTTGCTTTTCACAATCAATCCTGATAATTTCTGATATCCTGACTAAGATTTACAAGATAACCATAGCTTGCTTCAAGCCGACAATCTCCGTGGGATCGACCCTTACTCACGTAAGGTATTACTTGGACGACCCAGTGCACTTGCTGGTTAGTTATGCGGGATTGCAAAAGTGTGATTGCAATTTCGTGCACCAGTAGTCTATGTAGGCAAATCCAGCATACTCGAAGAGGTTGTTCCAACTAACCCACGAATGATGCTTAGAGTTTGTCCCAGGGATGTCATCATGCTCCTCATGCTGATCAAGCTTAGTCTCTTCCACAGACTCCACATTCAGCCGCTCCCACCGAGGCCGGAATCTATCCTTCCTGGCCCCCCCAGCTGCTCCCCACTCTCTGGCACCCCTTTCCTTCCTAGTAGGCTGCCGAGTGTCCTCCCTAACCTCCAGTGCAGGCTGACCCCAATTGGGGACTCCCTTAGGAAGGTGAAGAAAGTTCTTCAGCTAGCTAGCAGTAAGCTGGATGTCAGTAGGTAAATTGAACAGCCTCGGATCATCAAGTACATCCTTCCCTGATAGGTGCCTGACCCGACAAGCGCCCCGAAACCAGTCCGAATACTCTTGGGTCAGCCTATAGTCGAGGCATGGCGGGATAGGAGATCCTACGACCCTCCTCGAGTCGTGCCCTCCAATTGTCATACCAGTCAACAAGTCTGTCAGGCCACCAGACATCGTCGCCTTATCTTATGGATGTCAGGAACTTGTCGACATTCACCAGGGCACCCAGCACCGGTTGCTCTCCATTGAACTAGTGCTTCACTCGATCAATCTGGTGGAACTAGACGATGTAGAAGTAGACAAGAGGGACAACAGACATCCATGTCCCCTACTTTACCTCGTTTAGAAACCATGGTAGGTATAGAGCCTGCAAGGCATGGTCATCATACGGCGTCCACAGAAACTGAAAGGACAGTTGTGAAATAATTATTAACTAATTATATGTAACTAATATATATGAATCAATATTCTTATTAACTAATTATTAAACAACTATTAGAAGCAAATTATTGTCCTACTTCATTTTATGATGCTCAAAAAGTGATTCGAGACTTGGGATTAGATTACGAGAAGATAAATGCTTGTGTGAATGATTGCATTTTGTTTTGGGGGCAAGCATATGCTGATCTTTGATGAATGTCCAAAATGTAAGCAATCTAGATGGGTAAAAAAGAAGGGGAATGAAAAGAATGACTCTCATAAGAAGGTGTCCCAGAAGATACCAAGATACTTTCCATTGAAACCTAGGCTTCAAAGGATCTTCACGTGTGAAGAAACAACACTAGCAATAAAGTGGCATAAAGAGAAATGACTTGATGATGAAGTCCTAAAACACCCAGCAGATTCAATAGCATGGAAGAAATTTAATGAGGAACACGAAGGGTTTGCACGTGATGCTAGAAATATCAGGCTTTGGAGTTGCTAGTGATGAATTAAATCCATTCGACAATATGAACATTTCCTAGGTAGGATATAGCTTTTGCTTTGCGACAATATTGTCATTGCCAAGTCGCTCGCTAAATTAAACTTGCGACAACATAGTGATAAATGTATTTCGCTCGCTAATCAGCGACTTGAAATCAGCGAACGAAGTGTGTCGGTTGTTAAACAGTCACAAATTTCTCGCTACTTAGGTCCTAGGCACTCAATATCTGTATTTCCTCGCTATTTTTCTTTTATTCGATTGAACCTCTAAGTGACTGATTTGCTAGAATATTATCACACGCTAATTATTTTGTGACAAATTAGCGAGGAAATTTTTTCCGCTCTTTTTTAGCTACGAAACTCAATTTGCAAGAAACAAACTTAGTCGTAAATCTCTCGCTAATCAGTCACTTTTCCCAAGTTCGGATATTTTGTGACCGCTCATTAATTTTGTCGTTAGTGCATCACTAATTTCTCGCAAGTTAGTAACGAACTAGTGACAAAAAATATTTCTCGCAAAAATTCGTCGCTAGTTTATCAAATTCTTGTAGTGATTGACGTCTTAGTTGTTTTATTTTGGGGTTCACAAGATATTTGCAATTGTTAAGTTATCCACTTTTTACATATGTTGGTGACTGAGTATAAAGTAGTTGAACTTTAGGAATTCACACCATATTTGCAATTGCAAAGTTATTCACTCTTTGCTTCATTTGTTTAACTTTTTTGAAAACTATAATATATTTTAATAATGTCCATTTTTATTGATGTTCTTTTTTAGTGTAATTGTGTATTAAATGATGTAGATATTTCATTATTTCATTTATTTAATGTTATCTCTTTGAGTTTTATTGTATATTGCGTAACGTAATGGCACCACGAAGGATTCAAACAAGGGCTACTGCTTCTAGTTTTACTACACCAACCCCTGCTCCAACCTCGGCAGCCCCATTTTGTCACCGGCAGCCCTTATTTCAGCACCAGCAACTGTCCCTGTTTCATCATGTATTGGTAAATGGGGACCTTCACGTGGGATTGCAACAAATAGGGTGTTGAAAACAAAGACAAATGACAAATTGGAATTGTCGATCTCTTTGAATAATTTAGCACCTAATGGCATCTATGCTGATCTTTTTGCATCCGAAGTGAGTATCGTTATGAGACAAAATGCTCCTTTGGATGTAGAGAAGTGGAGCCAAGTTGAAAATGATGTCAAACAAAAAATATGCGACATTATTTTGGTAATACATATTTACATTTTTTGCTATTATTTATTTTAAATCTTTATTTGTGCTAACCAACTTTGACCGATCTTATGTAGAAAAAAATTTGATATAGCAAATACGCAAAATAGTTTTAGCTAAGGATAATATATGTTATCGAAGTTGGCGCTCAAGATTGCGTGAACACTATGAGTTGTATCAAACTGATGAAGAACACCTTCAAAATTCACCGAACAATGTTCTTTCAGAGACATGGGAGAATTTAGTGTGCTACTTTAGAAGTCCTTCTTTACCGTTCTAGAAAATTATATAAAGAAACAAAAAGAAAACAATATAAGATCTTGATTTTACCATTCTGAAGAAGCACATTGAGCTTCTATTAGGTCTTTTTCACTTTTTGTTGTTCAGTCTAAACAATCTTTCTTTTTGGTTTTTACTTCTACAAGTTTGTCATTCTTCTTTGTTCTTATTTCTGGTTATTTTCCTTTTTTAATTTTCTCTTTCCTTTCTTCTTTTTTGAAACAAAAAAAGTTTTGATCAATAAATAGAATATATTTTTAAATAAATATATAGTATTTGAATCTTACTCATAGTCAAAATCAATCCTTGTTTCTAAAGATGAAAACTCTATAACAAGCTTCTTTTCACTCTTCTTCTTTTTACCTTTTTTTCTTGCTTAAGCTCTGCTCTTTTTATGATCCTCAAAAATAAAAATTTAATTAATTAACATATTCAGTGCTATAAAACAGAACTTTGGGCGTTAATTCACTACAAGTAGGGATGACAATACCACCCGAACTCGCGGGTACCCACCCCGTCCCTACCCGTTCTGCACTGGAGTGAGTTTTTAGCGGGGCGGGTTCTTGGGAGGGGCGGGGCGGGGTCGGGTTTAGGTAATACCCGCCCCGTATATATATAATTTATAATTTTAATAAATAATATGTATAATATATGTAAAATAATTAGTAAATAATTAATAATATTGTATCATATTTAAACTTTTATTTTAATTTATGTGATGATGGTTATATAAATTTTGAAAATTTATTTTATTTATTGGATTTTAATAATTATAGGGGTGGGTAGGGTACCTGCAGAGGCGGGTTAGGATTCAACGTTTTACTATCCGTGGGTAGAAGTGGGGCGGGCGGATTGTTGTACGGCGGGGCGGGGTCGGGTAGAGCAAAAACCCGCCCCTACCGGCCCCGTTGCCACCCCTAACTACAAGGGAGGCGCGAATTGGTGGCGGTCTTTTCTTGATTAGTGGCAGTTTTAAACCGCCGCAAAATCAAATGCCGGCGGTTAACCGGACCGCCATGGATATAGACGCCGGGATTGGGTTTGGTGGCGGTTTCCAGCAACCGCTGGTATAACCGCCGCTAAATCAAAATTTCGCGGCATACCAATAGAAAACCGCCGCCAATTGAGACTGTCACGATTTGCTTCATATTTACTGGCGGTTTCCAAACCGCCGCAATTTATCTCGATATGTCCAAGTTTCCGCACGTTAAACCGCCGCTAAATGGTATTATTGTTTCAGTCAAATTTACCGTCGGTTGCAAACCGCCACCAGATGTAACAGTTTCTATAATGTTTGAACCCAAACAGAGGCGGTTTAAAACCACCGCTAACTTAAGAAAAATTAAAAAAAAAGAAATTTGGGTTTTTAAAAAAAACACGCATAATTTATTTAAAATATTATTGAATTATTTTTTTAATTCGTTTTATATTTTTTATTATTTTAAGAGTGAATATTTTCAACCTTAGAATCTAAACTTGTAGCAAAAACAAAATTGAAATATAAGCAAAACAAAATAATATATCCATCAAAATACGAAGAAAATAAATCTCTTTCAAAGAGTTGCTCAGTCTAATTTAATAAAATATTTGCTTTAATGCAAAATATCTCCAATCCTAATATTCTATTTTTCACTTTATCATTCTACGAAACTCATTCCTGCAGCGATGTCTGGTGGCAGCTCCTCACCCTGCCTTTGAAACAGATAAATCAGAGCACTCTCCATCGCTTTCATCTTTTTCTTCTTTGCTGCTGCCTCATCCTCCATCGCCTTCCTCTTCAACTTCTCGTCTTCCAGCTCTGACTGCAGTTCAAGTAGCTTCCTCTGGGTTTCCTCTAGTTGGACTCCGTTTCCAGGCGCATGTGAATTTGGACCGAAGAGTTGACTAGGAGTTGGTCCAAAACCCACACCACGTACTCTACCCGGTTTCTCTTTCTTGAAAACCTGAGCAATAGAATCATTTTGAGACAACGCCCTAAATGACTCATCCTGTTGCTCAATCTCCTTAATTCTTTTCTACAGACACAAATTAGCAAATACAATCATTTTATTGATGGGTCCATCTCATGTCAAGAACACACCAAAAGATAAAAACATAGGATACCAACCACTATAAAAAGAAATAAGGGATAAATGAAACTTAATTATTCAAATTCTACCCCAACTGTTTCCAAATTATATAGAAGTTCAAAATGTCTAGAAACATAATAGGTAAATTTGCAATGATAATTAATGTAATCTGAATTAGAAATTGTAAAGGTCTCTTGGTCCATTTTAACATAGGGGAGTAAACCATTCATCAAAGAGGTAAAATAACAAAATAACATAGAGAAGTAGACTATTACCCTATTTGAGGTCATAACTTTATCGATCAATTATAAGTAGTAGTACTTACACGAATTGCTCTTGCTTCATCATTCATATAGGAGCCATCTTTTTTTTGTGCACTGTGATCCATAACTCTCCTCTACCGACTCTTCTCCCTTGTTGTTCCGACTGTATCAATAAAGTTTATGCCATTACCGTATTCAACACAATCAAGGCAACCTTAAGTCACAGAAATAGTCCAAAGAGTGAATAAAAAAAGTAAAGTACCTATTCTTCCATCCGCCGTGCAAAGTTTTTCGAACCACTAGTGTGGGTTTATAGTTGTTTTGATCGATTCTTCGCATTTTTCCTGCACTTCTCCTATTGGTCCTGTAGAGACAAATGGGCATTAGAAACTGATTTAAAATGACTCAATGCAAAATAAATTGTATTGTTGTGTACCAATGATATACTAGATTACCTTGGTCTCAGCTTTGGCACGATAGTCAAGGAACCATCTCCAATGCTCTCGATCGATTCCCGGCGGACGGTACTCAATATTTTGTTCAGTCATGAACGTTGGCTCGAAAAAAGCATTATACAACCTCAGCCTTGTTTCCTTCCAAGACTTCCCCATACTTTTTAAAATATTTTTCTTGATAGTTCCTTCGCTATCTTCATCAAAGTGGAAAATTTGTTATACAGATAATAACAATTTGTCAAAAATTGTAAAAATAAGCAGATTTATTTCAAAGGGGATATAAAATTTTTCCTTGACACATTCGTTATAAACTTTGTCCTTAGTGGTAATCTTACGCCAACTTTCCTCACAGATAGAAAATTTTTCAAAGTCAGATCCTAACAGACCAAGCACGCCACTCAACAGTCCAGCTTCGTTTCCAATTGCTTGTTTTGCATTGTTGAACCTGAGCACGATCTTTCTACCGTTAGGCCGTTCCATAGCCTCCCTCACGCTTAGTCTTGCCGACTTGATTGTGTCATCAAAATCTATAAGCGAAATATAATACTTTATGTGTATCCGTAGTGAACAGCATGCGAGAATAAGAATACATAACATAGAGTCTAAATCATGTTGAACATATAAAAATTATTAAATATATTACCGATTATCCTGACTTTCCAAAACTCTGTAGTCTTGCGTCCTTTGTGATTCTGAGCTCTAGAATCAACAAAGGAGTCATCAGCCTCTTGATCAACAGAATCTACATCATTAGCATTATCTGTCGAGTTTACATGGCTTGGCTCCGAGTTTTGAATGTTATTTGTGCTCGCTTGTGAAGCAAGCCTTAGTACACTGCGCGGCGGAAGGAACAGGCGTGAAGTTGCAGGGACACTATCACCACTGTTTGGGAGAATTTGAGAGTCATCACGGTGGGAAGCCGAGACTGGAGGCGGAGCCATTTGTGGTTATTGACATCCTGGTCCTAATTTCGGTTTTTTCGTGAAACGACCTTTTCTAGCCATCTTAGAAGATAAATGGTGCCTATTTCAACGAAAAAACAAATTAGAATTAAGAAGAGTCAAAGCACATTCATGTTTTTTTGGTAAATTTGTTACAACCAAAATTGAAATATAATTCATTGACTAATTCATATAGAAAAAACAAGTTTAAATATAGATATAAGATTACAAACATGTGAAACTATAATTTGGAATGAAATCTTTTATTTCAATACATCTACTGACTATATATAAAATAAGCACTCAACGAGAATAATGCTAGCCAATAATAAAAGTTAGATTCACTTGACATATATATGTTATGTATAGAAGATGAAAAAAAAGGCATAGATATTAAACTCATCACATTATAGATTGCAAATGCTTCGGTCTCATAACCCAACTTTTCACCTCCTTGAAAGAAGTAAATAATATGCTATTAAAGTAATCACCAACATATAGGGATCATTATTTTAGCATCTTATGGGAATCATTTGCAATACTTTCTGCCTTGCAAAGAAAAACGGCAAGAGTTAGCACAATTTAACACTTCAGTGCCCAAAAATGAAAGAATTACAATCCAGCTATGTGCATTTATTCTAAACACAAACACACCTGATATGATAATGTTTACTTGTTCATGGAGTTATTGTTGTATAAGATACCAGAAGATACATATTGGATTTTGCATTTTAATGATTTCTTCGTTTGACTATGCTATTCAAAGGCGTTTATTGATACACGCATCTTATATTACTTGATTTTAGTTATCCATTTAATGCCTATTGGTATTCCAAAAGTTTCTTTTCTAAATGCTGGGTTGACATATAGTGCAACATTAAATAATTCGCAAACAATAATCTATGATTCTGCAATAATGTGCATATCAAAACAATATCAAAACTAAAGTTGACACATTTAAGAATATACAACTCAATTATTGACCAACTCTTGCAATATCTTGGGTGAAAATAAGACAAAACTATGCTAAATGGCAATGCTGGTGACTGCAAACGGGGATAACATCCAACTACAGTCTTTCATTATTCCTAAATTAAATGCATTTTTACTACCAAATCAAGTTTACTTCTAAAAGAGTAGTGAATTTTAAACTACCAAATCTACTCATGTATCCCCCTTCGATACACCAACTCCTAAGTCCCACTCCTCCTTTCCCAACTTTACATTTCCTATTCCTCGTCATAACATTTCCTACTTCTGCATCAAAATACTCCTTTTGAATTGCTATTTGCATTTCAGTGATACAAATGCTTTAACCCAAATTAGTAAATACAAAGAGCCGACGTCAAGCTATGAATTATATAACAGGAAAATGCAGAGCAGGTTAGATTACTGGAGCATCAAGCCAGCAACAATAAGAATCAAAATAAAATTCTCTGAGTTCATCAAAATTCATAAGTCCTTATTTTATTACAGGGAATATACACCTTCAAAGGGCATTCTATTATGTACAATTCTTACCCAGAAGAAAAATAGTTTACGGTGAAAGGAAACTCCTTCACTATTGGCATGTTTCAGCGACAAGTTGACTACAATTAATGGAAATTCTTTTTTTTTTCATCGAGTAAAATAAATTTGAAATTCGGCATATGAGAACGGAAAAACGAATTTTACTCCATTACTTACTATGTTGATTGTTGCTGACCAGGCTGAGATAAGAGAGCTTAACTCAATTTTGCCAAGGATGAAAGCTACTTTCTGTAGTAACAATACAAATTTCATTCATAATAAGAGTACCTACTGTAATCACATTTTAACATCACCCATTTTATTGAAAGAAAGAGAGATGGTTACTGGAGCAGAGAGGATGGGCCAGAATGCGGAGACATCTGAGCAGCCGGCAGCTTCTAGAGACCCAGAATTCGACGCGAGTTGAGCAGTCCTCGTTGGAGCGCGAGATGTGAGAGCTTCTATTGGCTGGGGGGTGCCTTCGTTCAATTTATTCGAGTTAGGGCTGGGATGTATAAGGATTGAGAAGCGGATGAAGTTACTACCGTGGACGCTAGGGTATTTCATAAAAGGAGTTCTACTAATTTTGCGGGTGTTTGAATTTGTGAAAAACCTAAATCCCTAATTTTGCATTTTAAAGCAAAATTAATAATAATAACCGAAATTATTAGTAACATGAGCCATATGAAAAATAAAAAATATTAACGATGAAGCAAAATTGTTGGGTTGATATTCTAAATTTTAAAATAATAATAATAATAATAATAATAATAATAATAATAATACAATATAGGGGTTAGTAATAATAATAATAATAATTACCTATCAGCTTTTTTCATTTTTTTCTTTTTACTTCAAATTTAATAATTAAATTTAGTTCTTTTTAGCTATTTATTCCTTTAAAATTAGCAATTTATGTTTTGGGTCCAAAACAGATATTCAGACCATCCCTGAATATAGTTATCTCATGTGAAGGACCGAAATTGAAATCTCAAGCCGGGAGTAGCACCAATCAAGTATAAATAAGCTGCTATATTTATTGTGTATCCGTTGTTCCTCTCAAATAAAAACTAATATTGAGAATACATAATCCATTTTTGTATCTATTATTTTTTATTTTCGAAGTATCATCACCAGTATCTACTTAATTTTACCTACATTTGACTCTTGTAATAAATATTAGCAATTTTTTTATTGGCATCTTTTGGATGTGCAGCTCATATCATGATCACGAACACTTCCTTCAACTCTATCAGTTTTGGAGTTGGTAAAAGTATTTCCATTTCCATCAATTATCATAATCTTCAGAGTTAGAATCACTTTATTAATATCGGGCAAAATGCAACTATGCTATTAGGAAGTGGCAGAATGCTTATGAAGCTCAAATTAACAACACTTACTCTTCTCATACTCTATATTCTCATGATAAGGATTAAACATAAGACTAGCCATATATTCAAATTTTTAAACACCGACAAATGTAATATGTATAAAAGTTGACTCGAGGGCCTTCAATATGGCACTGAATAGTGATAAATCCAATTCATTAATTATTCACCTCAAAAAAATAACAAATGTACCAATCTTGACTAAATATCACATTCCCTAAGTTCTCCAATATGATAAACTTTTCAACAAGAACAATATCTAATAACAATCTAAGAAGTTATAAAGTCACGACAAAATCAATGAACAAGGTTCGGCTTTCCTAGATAACCTGAATTGAAATTCTTCAAATAAACTAAAGCACTGTCCTCAAGGATTCAAGTACCGTGTTGCCCACATAGCCAAGTGCCTTGGATTCTTCTTTCCAGGAGACATTCCGCTGTAAGGATATTCATTCTCTTCTGGTATTTTATTGAGGTCATAGGACAGCATGAAACCATTTCGTTCGGCAGAATCGGCCTCATCAAAACCATCGAAGGAGACAACGTCCTCTTTCTCCATTGAATCTGGAACCACCTCCTCCGGTTCTTCGGATGCCTCTTGGATCTTGGGTCGAGATAACCCTGAGAGTTGTGCATCATATCCAAACACACCCAAAAAAATGAAGAATTAGAGTGTGAATATAATCCTATTATATTAACATTGTATAGATCATGTCTTTCTTACTGTCCCATAGTCGTTCAAGGCCATGTTTTATGAGCTTAAATTTCTCCCATGATGAAATATCTAGTTCAACGACAGGAGTATTTTCATAGCATGCCTGCACAAAATACCAAAATTAATACTAATAATAAGAAGAAGAAGAAGGAAAGCACACAGAGACCAATTATCAACCAAAAGGATATTAGGATAACAAGATACTGCCCAAAGGTTTAAGATACTGCTCAGAACTCACTACACAGTTTTAGAAGCCTTTAAGACCCAAGAACAATGCCATACCCTAAGGCTGGATTGAATATGTAATTCTAGGCAGCTATGAAGTAAGAGTCACTGCTTGTTATGTTGAATAACCAAAAGATAAATTACAATAAACTTCAATAACAAGAAAATGCACAACAAACACTTTAATCTCCTGGCTTGATTCAACATATAAAGACAGTCTCACAGTCAGAACAAACCATGTATTGATCTTTCCTATAATCAATCCACTAATGCCCCCTTAGCAAGGATATGTTAGTAATCCTTCACAATACTTTATGAATAAAAAAGTCACCGTTTAACTAAATAATTGGGAGCTTTCTTGAGCCTGCTCACATCATGCCAATACAAGCAATTTAATTTGAGTAAATTTTAAAACCCACAGATTTGTAGAGAGTAGATACAAGCAGGAACCTTAAAGCAATTAAGTTTCTTCTAGCAAGGGAAAATAGAGTTTATTGTGATCTACAAAATACAATTAAATATCCATCCTCAATGGTGATTCGGCTTGTTTAATTCTTATCAATATGGGATGATCTTTTTGCACGTAAACATAGATAAATGATTCTAATGTAGCAATTTTACAAAACAAAGATTAGAATTTAGCTACATAGATAGAGAACTGTTATATACATTAGATAAATACAAAAGTAAAATAGGAAGTTTTACCTTCACCTCGTCAAGTATTTTCTGTGAGCACCACGTTTCCGTACTTGTTATAAACTTAAACCCAAATTTAGCCCGATACCTTCGGTTCCATTAAAGCAATTCCTAAAATTTTAACATAACCGCCTGAAATGGGTTTCATCAACAAATATGAAAAGGATTTTGAGAATTAAATTGGGCAGCAGTAATAAAACCCTCATCATTGAAGCCGGCGTATGACCAATGGCTCGATAGAGGTGACTGTGTCCAGAGAAGGTATCCAGCCATGACTTTATACGAGACTCCTTGAACCATAACTGCCTTGCAAAGCATGTTGCGTGGTCTAACAAAGAGAATGGAGACGCCTCTATCATCTTCTCTACGAACCAACGGCTTCTGGTAATGAGAAAGAAGTCTCGGCTCTCCAATTTCCCTTATAGGCCACGGACATAGAAAGAATAAACAAGGACAATAAAAAATGTTATTGTAGGAAGTCTTATATGAGAGATAACAGTTAAATAAAAGAGCTTTATATGAGAAACCAATAAAATAAAAGAGATTTATATGAGAGGATAAGTTTTAAAAAATAAAAAATAACTCAATCAATTCAATCTATTATATAATGATATGACTAGAATACAATCCACTATCTATCATAGGTGAATCATGACAGTAGTATATATGCAAGAAATCCCATGAATATGAGCTACATCCATGATGGAGAAATGTATTTTAGGAATCGGCGGCCTCATCACAATCTTCAACCCCGTCATTAGTGGATTCCTCTAAAACCTCGTCTCTTGTTAATCGCAAGCCTTCGACATCAAATTCAGGCAAGCTAGTAATATAGGATTGGGGGTGAAAGTCGACCTCACAATGTTCATAATCTTTGCCCATGTCAAACAAATCTCTTGACTTCACATGGACTACTACACTCCATCCGTTGTCCACCTCATCCTCCACGTAGAACACAAGATGCGCCCCAAATGCTAGGATGTACTGCTCATCGTCTTCTCGATCCCCGGTGTGAATCGGATTGGTAAAATTGACATAGGTGTGGCCCAAAACATCTTGTTGTATGCCTCTGCCCGATGTGGTGTCTGTCCAAAGACACTTGAACAAGACTATAGTGAATTGACCATTGTAATTTAGCTCGATGATGTCTACTAATCTCCCGTAATACGAGATACCAACAACGGCAACATTGACATCCCGTTTGCTTGCATAACTCCTAGTATCTGAAGTGACATAAATCCTGCTATTTTGTGTTTTCATCCCTTCCTCCCTCGAGATGGTTCTAAATTTAAATCCGTTGACGTTGTAAGCTTGAAAGCGTCTGGCCTGAGCAAGGAGCCTACAGGCAAGCCACTACAACTCGTTTGAATGACTGGTGCTTCCAAATGGGACCTAAAATTGAACCATTAGAGGCAAGAAAGCATCAAAGGGTAGTGGGATTCTGTGATATTAAGGATTACCTCATGCCTGAACCAGTTGGGGAATTCTTTGTGCACCACACTATCTATGTGAGATTGTGACTTTGTTTTATTTCATAATTTTCTCTTTGTGATGGCTCTGTACTCACTATGCATACAAAAAAATATGTTCATATTCAATACTATGAATACCATATTGGCTCAGTGCATAATTTTAGAACTCAGTCTCGATACTTACTCCAAAAATTTCTCTACAGCAATGCAACTGACTAGTACATGACGATGTGCTTAAAGGATTTCAGTTGCTGTCAAAGTAAAAAATGAAGCAGCCCCAACCGCCTTTCCAACTTCTGGGAAGATGCTGGCAATCTCGCTCGGCAGGGCATCGCTCGGCCGATCGTCAACCTGCGTCGGTCGGTTGATTCTAGTCTTGACATTATCTAGATATCTTGAACAGAATGTGAAAATCTCTTCGGACAAGTAGCCCTCTGCAATAGATCCCTCCGGTTGTGTCCTATTACGCACGTACTGCTTGAGACGACATAGGTACCTTCGAGAACATAACATATAAAAAACTATAGATGACAGCTATCCTCATAAAACTGGTTGAGAAAGCTTAAGTAGATTTTTACCTCTCAATTGAGTACAACCACCGGTAATGCACTGGGCCACCGAGGCGTGCCTCCTTGACCAAATGCACCATTAGATGAATCATGACTGTGAAGAATGAAGGTGGAAATATCATCTCCATGTGGCATAGAGTATGGACCACACGATCCTGAAGGAGAGGAAGCTGATGAGAATCTATGGATTTGCTGCATATTAGTCGAAAAAAAGCTGATAACTGAGCCAAGACTGCGGACACTTGGGTGGGCAATATGTGTCTTGACGCAATTGGCAAGATATGTTCCATTAGAATGTGGCAGTCATGACTCTTCAAGCCCGATAACTTGCACTATTTTAAATCAACACAACGAGAGATGTTGCTAGAGTACTCATTTGGAAAGACCACATTCTTGATAGTCCTAAGAAAGACATCCTTCTGTGGATTTGATATGGTAAAGACTGCAGAGGGATACTTTCAACCTTCAAGTGGCCACATATCATGCTTGATTCCCATCAACTGGAGATCTTTTCGAGCTTTTAGGTGGTGTTTGGATTTACCCCTCTTGTTCAACATGGGAAAGACAATGTTGTCGTACACATTCTTCTCTATGTACATCACGTCAAGGTTGTGGCGTAATTCATTGTTCTCCCAGTATGGGAGATCAAAGAATATACTACTCTTTTTTCAGGGAGACTCATCTTGAAACATGATCTGCTGTCAGCGCCTTCTTTTACCGCTTACCGCTTGCACCTTGCCGTGTGAGACTGGCACACCCTCCAACTGTCTCAAGATATCCCTGCCAGTCAATTTGACAGGTGGGGATCTATCCTCTACCTTTCCATCAAATCTACTCCGGTCCTGTCTATATCTGTGATCATGATTGAAGAAGAACCGATGAACCATGAAACACCATTTTTGACTGAAGGTGAGTCACCTAGTCTCGGCGTCCAGATTGCACGTGAGGCAAGCTCTCCCACCGTACGTATTCTAGCCAGATAAATTGCCCAATCCAGGAAAATTGCTGGTAGTCCACATCAACACAGCATGCATCTTGAATGTTTTCTTTTCACTGGCGTCGTACGTATCAACACCGGCCCATAACTGCTTCAACTCATCGATCATGGAGAGAATAAAGTTGGTTTATTTTATGTAAATCCATGGGGTAAGTTGTACAGAATAAGAATCACTAGCCATATTAAGTACTTTGAACTGAGGTTTCCATAAGGATTGAAGTCATCACTGGTCAGGGCTAAGCAAACACTGCGCGGATCGCCAGAAAAGTCAGTATATCTCCTGTCAAATGCTTTCCAGGCCTCATCGTCTCTGGGATGCCTCAAAGAACTGTTACAATTAGTTCCTCTCTTGTGCCACAACATGTCCACGGCTGTTTTGCTGGACATGAATAATCGCTGCAACCGTGGAATCAGAAGAAAATTGCGGAGAATCTTCGCCGCCTGAGGTTTCCCATTCTTCTTGACGACGATGTTGATCCTTACTAAAGAATTCTTCCGAGTCTTTTACTTTCACCTGGATGCTCCACACTGTTTGTATCTAGACAGGTCTTGGTCGGAGCCCTGGTATAGCATGCAGTCATTTGGACATGCATCTATCTTCTTGTACTCAATACCAAGCTTCTGTATGATCCTCTTGGCATCGTGCAAGGTCTTCAAAATCTTTGCATGCTGAAAGGCGTCCCCTAATAGCTCTAGAATCAAATCGAAAGTTTTGTCGCTCACTCTGCACATGCACTTTATATGGTACAATCTCACCAAGAAAGTCAGCTTCGAGAATCCTAAGCATCCCGGATATAGTTCATGTTCGCCATCCTCAAGCAAGTCAAGTAAGGCACGAGCCTTGCGGCTAGGTTCGTCGGACAAGTACGGCAACCCCTCCACACCATCTCCGACATGTTTATCCATCGATTCTTCATCATCCCCTTGCATTCCCGGGAAGTTGAATTCCTCGTGGACCATGTCACGCATTTGATCACCTGAGTTACGAATGGGTTCTAATTCTTCTCTACCGCTAGAGCTCTCATCTACGATCTTCTCAATGTGATGTAACCAAAAAGTATAGTTAGGGGAAAGGGTTTCATCAGAAGATGATCATACGCATCCTCTTTAGTTTGGAAAAATTGGAACCCACACAAAGGACATGGACAATGTATCATCCTATCGGATGATGCATTGGCAAATGCGAAGTCAAGGAATTTATTTAGACCATCCCTATATTCTGCACTAGCTCGTGGCTTTTTAATCCAGCCCTTATCAATATCGGTTTTAATGAAATAGCACAAACAATTGAATAAACAGTAAATAAGGACATGGATATAAAAAAAACTGAGCCAAAATGGGCTATGTCAGAAGAACCAATCACAGTTTATCATAATTATAAAATGGGAGACTAATATATGAGTTAAACTAAATAATTTAATACAAGCAAAACCATGTAGGGAGCAACAGAATAACTCAAATCGCAAACAGAAATATTTTATTCTTGCATCCAGGATAACAAATAGAACACAAAAGGTATTGGGGAGGAGGCTTACTCATTGCAAAATTCTGTGCTTTCTAAAAAAATACCGGTAGAAAGAAATCCTGGTTCCAAGTCCAAAAAATGAAAAGATAAAGAAAAGCTTCCTTAAAAAAATGAGAAAGAAAGCAAGAATAAATGTTAGAATTAAAAAATAGCTATAACAAGAAATATAACTAAACAATCAAAATAGAATAGAATAGAATAGAATCTTCAAAATATCTTAAGAAACGAAAAAGAAAACAGGATTAAAAGTTAGATTAAGAAAACAATTAAATCAAAAAACGTAACTAAACAATTATAACAGATAGGGAATAGAATCTTGAAATTATAGATATTTTATTTTAGATATGCTTCTAAGAAAGTCGTATTATAGTTTCCATATCCTGTCATCTACCGTATAAGTGCAAATAATTGGTCCAGTGAAAAGAGCATAAAAAATAGGAATAAAAAAGGCAGGGCTACGAGTGCAATATTTTCTTTACTTAGAAAAAATAAAGGAAAGACGAACACAAAAATTTAAACTTTAAAATCTATATTCTGAGAAATAACAGAAAAAATGGCATGGCTATGAATGCATGAAACCAGACCTTGTTACAGATGGACATAGTAAATTGAATTATTGGGTTTCCCTTATTTAGATTTGAGCCATGGAATGAAGATGCTTTAACAATAATAATTAAAATAGTAACGATGAAGCATATAATTGAGTTCGGTGGAAATTTTGACTTCATTTGCAATGAAACAAAAAATTGTATTAACCAAAAAAGAATAAGAAAGAGAAAACTTTCGTCATGCAAAGAAATTGAAATCATTTAAATGAATGTTGAATTAACTTAAACACGCAAAGTATATTATATACCCATTATTATTCATACTTGTAAAAATATTAACTTTCCTCTCTTCTGTACAATAATTTCTCTACCAATAATAAATACATAATCCAGTCAAGCTAGCTAGCTGCACGAATTAATTAAGTATTATTTTCTAATTTCACATAGCGGATAATACAAGTGCAACTTCTATATTCTGTACCATTTTCTAACATGCATGAATGCTGCAAAACATGAAATATGATTAGGTTCACAATATACAGAAAGTGTAATCAATGAGCTTTCACAAAATCAATGAATCAGACACAATAAACCAAATACTCTGATAATGCAACCATCTCAGGAACTAAGCAGCAAGGAAAAATTAAAATTGTACAATGACATGTACAGGCTTCAAAGAGATTCAACTAAGCAAGCAGATTTAAAATTGTTCCATCAAAGGCATTTGGATGGATCAAAGTTATCATATCAAAATTTTGTTGAAATAAAATGTTAACCTTTTCTAGCAAAAATGGTTAAAAAGTACCAATGTGTAAAGCACAATTAACGGGCCAGCAACACAGCATATGAAAAATAAAAATACCAACGTTCAATGGTCACTTGGAAGAGTCAATAACAAAGTCCTTGTTCTTGTAAAAAATGGCTTGATTAGATATGTATTCTCTATATACCCTTCATTATTTATCCTTAAAGCATTACTAGAATTTTAGTATTGTTAACTCCCACCCTTCCCATTTAACGTCCCTATCAAGTAATGTATATGATTATAAACTTGTGCTGATAACGAATCTAAAATCCAGGTCATCAACCCAATAATCCACAATATACTATATTATCAATTATCCAACAATACCAAATACCACCAGAATATTGATTATAACAGTTTGATACAACTGAAACTAGGGCCAAGTTGTAGTGTTGAGAAGTAGCCAATGTTGTATATTGCTTATAAAATTTTAATAGTATTATAGTTTATATCAGTCTCAATTTTTTCTTATTATTTTCCTTTTCCTTACTACAGAATAATCAATTCTACTCCTAACAAAGGCTAAAGAGGAATAGTACAATAATAATAAATCAAGATCATCGTATTCATATATAATAAGAAAGTTGAAAGAAAAATAACCTTGTTTGGAGTGTGCTCTAGAAGCTTCTCTACTGCAAATAATTTTGTAATTATTATCAACAGCAAAAACAAAAACACCCTTTGGCAATTTCTGTGCACAGTACTTAACAATCGACACCAAACAAAGTCGCTTCCTGCACCAGAACCGGGTTTGTTGAAGAGCCTCTACACACTGTCAGTTTCAGATAAATTTGCATTAAAACAATGCAATTTTAGTTCCCAAAACTCTCTATAGAGTGCTGTATAGTGGCTTTAAATTTCAAAGCGTAGTAGCAGAACATAGATGTTAGTGGCACACTGATGAGCGGATAATTTATACGCTTTTTGGCATTGTTTTAGGTAGTTTTTAGTAGGATCTAGCTACTTTTAGGGATGTTTTCATTAGTTTTTACGCTAAATTCACATTTCTAGACTTTACTATGAGTTTGTGTGTTTTTCTGTAATTTCAGTTAATTTCTGACTGAAATTGAAGGACCTGAGCAAAACTCTGAAAAAAAGGCTGACAAAGGACTGCTGATGCTGTTGGAATCTGACCTCCCTGCACGCGAAATAGATTTTCTGGAGCTACAAAACTCCAAATGGCACGCTCTCAACGGCGTTGGAAAGTAGACATCCAGAGCTTTCCAGAAATATATAATAGTCCATACTTTATTCGAGATTTGATGACGTAAACTGGCGCTCAACGCCAGTTTCATGCTGCATTCTGGAGTCAAACGCCAAAAACACATCACGAACCAGAGTTGAACGCCAAAAATACGTTACAACTTGGCGTTCAACTCGAGAAGCCTCAGCTCGTGTAAAGATCAAGCTCAGCCCAAACACACACCAAGTGGGCCCCGGAAGTAGATTTCTGCATCAATTACTTACTTCTGTAAACCCTAGTAGCTAGTCTAGTATAAATAGGATAGTTTACTATTGTATTAGACATCTTTGGTCTCAGTTTTATTTTATTATTCATCTTAGGAGATTATTGATCACGTTTTGGGGGCTAGCCATTCATCCATGCTTGAACCTTCATCACTTATGTATTTTTAACGGTGGAGTTTCTACACACCATAGATTAAGGGTGTGGAGCTCTGCTGTACCTCAAGTTTCAATGCAATTACTACTATTTTCTATTCAATTCCGCTTGTTCTTATTCTAAGATATTCGTTGCACTTCAACATGATGAATTTGATGATCCATGACACTCATCATCATTCTCACCTATGAACGCATGACTGACAACCACTTCCGTTCTACCTTAGACCGGGCGCATATCTCTTGGATTTCTTAATCAGAATCTTCATGGTATAAGCTAGAATTGATGGCGGCATTCATGGGAATCCGAAAAGTCTAACCTTGTCTGTGGTATTCCGAGTAGGATTCCGGGATTGAATGACTGTGACGAGCTTCAAACTCGCGATTGTTGGGCATGATGACAAACGCAAAAGAATCAAGGGATTCTATTCCAACATGATCGAGAACCGACAGATGATTAGCCGTGCTGTGACAGAGCATTTGGACCATTTTCACTGAGAGGATGGGATGTAGCCATTGACAACGGTGATGCCCTACATACAGCTTGCCATGGAAAGGAGTAAGAAGGATTGGATGAAAGCAGTAGGAAAGTAAAGATTCAGAAGGAACACAGAACCTCCATGCACTTATCTGAAATTCCCACTATTGAATTACATGAGTAACTCTATCTTTATTTTCTGTTTTATTTATTTACTATTCGAAAACTCCATAACATTTATTATCCGCCTAACTGAGATTTACAAGATGACCATAGCTTGCTTCATACCAACAATCTCCGTGGGATCGACCCTTACTCACGTAAGGTATTACTTGGACGACCCAGTGTACTTGCTGGTTAGTTGTGTGGAGTTGTGACTAAGTGTGATTCACGTTTGAGAGTGCTACCAAGTCTTTGGAGCCATTGTTGATGATCACAATTTCGTGCACCAAGTTTTTGGCGCCGTTGCTAGGGATTGTTCGAGTTTGGACAACTGACGGTTCATCTTGTTGCTCAGATTAGGTAATTTTCTTTTTATTTTCTTTTCAAAAAGTTTTCAAAAATATTTTTCAAAATTTTTCCCTTTGTTTTCGAAAATTATTCCAAAATTTTTAAGAATGAATTCTAGAGTTTCATAGTAACATGTTGAAGCCTGACTGGCTATAAAGCCATATCCAAATCCTTTTGGATTGAGGCTTCCACTTGTCAACATAATGGGTATGTATATAGAGTTGGATGAAATATCAGCTGTTGCATGCCTGATTTATATCTTCTAAAGCTAGCTAGCTATTAAGCCATGCCCAACCCTTGGATTGGAGCTTTAGACTAACATTGAAAGATTCCTGGAATTCTTATTAAAAATTTTTGAATCTCTTAATTTCTTTTTCTATATGTTTTTCGAAAAAATAAAAGAAAAATACAAAAAAAATCATAAAATCATAAAAACCAAAAATATTATGTGTTCTTGTTTGATTCTTGAGTCAAATTTTAAGTTTGGTGTCAATTGCATGCTTTAAAAATTTTTCTTGCATTTTTCGAAAATTCATGCATTCATGGTCTTCTTCATGATCTTCAAGTTGTTCTTGGTAAGTCTTCTTGTTTGATCTTGATGTTTTCTGGTTTTGTGTCTTTTATTGTTTTTCATATGCATTTTTGCATTCATACTGTCCATGCATTAAAGATTTCTAAGTTTGGTGTCTTGCATATTTTCTTTGCATCAAAAATTTTTCAAAAATATGTTCTTGATGTTCATCATGATCTTCAAAATATTCTTGGTGTTCATCTTGACATTCATAGTGTTCTTGCATGCATTATGTGTTTTGATTCATAATTTTCATGTTGTGAGTCATTTTTTTATGTTTTTCTCTCTCATAATTAAAATTTTAAAAATCAAAAAATATCTTTTCCTTGTTTTTCTCATAAATTTTGAAATTTTGGGTTGACTTAATCAAAAAAAAATTTTAAAATTAGTTGTTTCTTGTAAGTCAAGTCAAAATTTCAATTTTAAAAATCTTATCTTTTCAAAACTTTTTCAAAAAATAAATCTTTTTCATTTTTCTTATTAATTTTCGAAAATTCTTTAAAATATTTTTCAAAAATCTTTTTCTTAATTTTATCTTTATTTTCGAAAATTATGCTAAAAATTAATATGATTGATTCAAAAATTTGAAGTTTGTTACTTTCTTGTTAAGAAAGGTTCAATCTTTAAATTCTAGAATCTTATCTTTTAGTTAGTAATTAATTTTAATTTTAAAAATTAAATCTTTTCCAACCATATCTTTTTAATCATATCTTTTTCAAAATTTTATCTTTTTCAAAAATTTGATTTTAAAATATCTTTTCTAACTTCTTATCTTCTTATCTTTTCAAATTTGATTTTCAAATCTTTTTCAACTAACTATTTGACTTTTTGTTTGTTTCTTATCTTTTTCAAAACCACCTAACTACTTTTCTCTCTCTAATTTTTGAAAACATCTCCCTCTTTTTCAAAAATTCTTTTTTTTAATTAATTAATTGTTTTTAATTTTAATTTTAATTCTATCTCACCTTTAATTTTCGAAAATCATTAACTGCTTTTCAAAATTAATTTCGAAAATTTCTCCCTCTCTCATCTTTTCCTATTTATTTATTCATTTATTAACACTTCTCTTCACCTCTCTTCATCTCAAGTCACTACCCCTATCCTCACCCTTCTGTTTGGATTCTCCTTTCTTTATTCCCTTTTCTTCTTCTACTAACAATAAGGAACCTCTTTACTGTGACATAGAGGATTCCTCTTCTCTTCTTTTCTTGTTCTCTTCTCTTTCATATGAGCAGGAACAAGGAAAAAGGCATTCTTGTTGAAGCTGACCTTGAACCTGAAAGGACTCTGAAGAGGAAACTAAGAGAAGCTAAATTACAACAATCCAGAGACAACCTTGCTGAAATTTTTGAACAAGAAAAGGAGATGGCAGCCGAACCCAACAACAATAATACAAGAAGGATGCTTGGTGATTATACTACACCTACTTCCAAGTTTGATGGAAGAAGCATCTCAATTCCTGCCATTGGAGCAAACAATTTTGAGCTAAAACCTCAACTAGTTGCTCTAATGCAACAGAACTGCAAGTTTCATGGACTTCCATCAAAAGATCCCTACCAGTTTTTAACTGATTTCTTGCAGAACTGTAAGACTATTAAGACTAATGGAGTAGATCCTGAAGTCTACAGGCTCATGCTTTTCCCTTTTGCTGTAAGAGACAAAGCTAGAGCATGGTTGGACTCTCAACCTAAAGATAGCCTGGACTCCTGGGATAAGCTAGTCACGGCCTTCTTGGCTAAATTCTTTCCTCCTCAAAAGCTGAGCAAGCTTAGAGTGGATGTTCAGACCTTCAAACAAAAAGATGGTGAATCCCTCTATGAAGCTTGGAAAAGATACAAACAGATGACCAAAAGATGTCCTTCTGACATGTTTTCAGAATGGACCATAATAGATATATTCTATTATGGTCAATCTGAGTTCTCTAAGATGTCATTGGACCATTCTGCAGGTGGATCCATTCACCTAAAGAAAATTCTTGCAGAAGCTCAAGAACTTATTGACATGGTTGCAAATAACCAGTTCATGTACACTTCTGAGAGGAATTCCGTGAATAATAGGGCGCCTCAAAGGAAGAGAGTTCTTGAAATTGATGCTCTGAATGCCATATTGGCTCAGAACAAAATGTTGACTCATCAAGTCAACATGATTTCTCAAAGTCTGAATGGATGGCAAAATGCATCCAACAGTACTAAAGAGGCATCTTCTGAAGAAGAAGCTTATGATCCTGAAAACCCTACAATAGCAGAGGTAAATTACTTAGGTGAACCTCATGGAAACACCTACAACTCATCATGGAAAAATCATCCAAATTTCTCATGGAAGGATCAACAAAAGCCTCAACAAGGCTTTAATAATGGTGGACGAACTAGGCTCAGCAATAGCAAGTCTTTTCCATCATCTTCTCAGCAACAGACAGAGAATCCTGAGCAAAGCACTTCTAATTTAGCTAATCTAGTCTCTGATCTATCTAAGGCCACTTTAAGTTTCATGAGTGAAATAAGATCCTCCATTAGAAATTTGGAGGCACAAGTAGGCCAGCTGAGCAAGAAAGTTACTGAAACCCCTCCTAGTACTCTCCCAAGCAATACAGAAGAGAATCCAAAGAGAGAGTGCAAGGCCATTGATATACTCAACATGGCCGAATGCAAGAAGGAGGGAGAAGATGCGAATCCCAATGAGGAAGATCTCATGGGACGTCTCTCAAGCAGGAAGGAGTTCCCTATTGAGGATCCAAAGGAATCTGAATCTCATATAGAGACCGTAGAGATTCCATTAAATCTCCTTCTGCCATTCATGAGCTCTGAAGATTATTCTTCCTCTGAAGAAGATGAAGATGTAACTGGAGAGCAAGTTGCTCAATATCTTGGAGCTATCATGAAACTGAATGCCAAGTTATTTAGTAATGAGACTTGGGAAGGTGAACCTCCTTTGCTCATTAGTGAACTAGATACCTAGGTTCAGCAAACTTTACCTCAAAAGAGACAAGATCCTGGCAAATTTGTAATACCCTGTACCATACGCACCATGACCTTTGAGAAAGCTCTGTGTGACCTAGGGTCAGGCATAAATCTTATGCCACTCTCTGTAATGGAGAAGTTGGGGATCATTGAGGTACAACCTGCATTATTCTCATTACAAATGGCAGATAAGTCAGTAAGACAAGGTTATGGATTGGTAGAGGACGTGTTGGTAAAGGTTGAAGGCCTTTACATCCCTGCTGATTTCATAATCTTAGACACTAGGAAGGAGGAGGATGAATGCATCATCCTTGGAAGACCCTTCCTAGCCACAGCAGGAGCTGTGATAGATGTTAACAGAGGAGAATTAGTCCTTCAATTGAATAGGGACAACCTTGTGTTTAAAGCTCAAGGATCTTCTTCTTTAACAATGGAGAGGAAGCATGAAGAGCTTCTCTCAGTATAGAGTCAAACAGAGCCCCCACAGTCAAACTCTAAGTTTGGTGTTGGGAGGCCACAACCAAACTCTAAGTTTGGTGTTGAATCCCCACAACCAAACTCTAAGTTTGGTGTTGGGACTATACAACGTTGACCTGATCATCCGTGAGGCTCCATGAGAGCCCACTATCAAGCTATTGACATTAAAGAAGCGCTTATTGGGAGGCAACCCAAATTTTATTTATCTAATTTTATTTTATTTTCATTGTTCTTTTATGTTTTATTAGGTTCATGATCATGTGGAGTCACGAAAAAAATATTAAAATTAAAAACAGAATAAAAAACAGCCGAAGAAAAATCACACCCTAGAGGAAGGACTTACTGGCGTTTAAACGCCAGTAAGGAGCATCTGGCTGGCGTTCAATGCCAGAACAGAGTATGGATCTGGCATTGAACGCCAGAAACAAGCAATACCCTGGCATTCAAATGCCAGGAATGCACTCTGAGGAGAGCTGGCGCTGAACGCCAGAAACAAGCATGGAACTGGCGTTCAACGCCAGAAACATGCTGCACATGGGCGTTGAACGCCCAGAACATGCATCATTTCGGCGTTTAAATGCCAGAATTGCATGCAAAGGCATTTTACATGCCTAATTGGTGCAGGGATGTAAATCCTTAACACCTCAAGATCTGTGGACCCCACAGGATCATCTCAGGATCTGTGGACCCCACAGGATCCCCACCTACCATATTCTCCCCTCTTCTCAACATTCATCCTCTCTTTCCAATAAACACTCTTCCCCAAAACCCTTCACCAATCACCTCAATCTCTCTTCCCAATTACCCCTTCACCACTCGCATCCATCCACTCTTCCCCATAAACCCCACCTACCTTCAAAATTCAAATTTCTTTCCCACCCAAACCCACCCTAAATGGCCGAACCTACTCCCTCTCCCCTCACTATATAAACCCCTCCATTCTCCTTAATTTTCACACAACACAACCCTCTCTTCTACACCTTGGCCGAATACACCTCCATTACTCTCCTCCATATTTTCTCTTCTTCTTCTTCTTTTCTTTCTTCTCTTGCTCGAGGGCGAGCAATATTTTAAGTTTGGTGTGGTAAAAGCATAAGCTTTTTGTTTTTCCATTACCATTGATGGCACCTAAGGCCGGAGAAACCTCTAGAAAAAGGAAAGGGAAGACAAAAGCTTCCATCTCTGAGTCATGGGAGATGAAAAGATTCATCTCCAAAGCCCATCAAGACCACTTCTATGATATTGTGGCCAAGAAGAAGGTGATCCCCGAGGTCCCTTTCAAGCTCAAGAAAAATGAGTATCCGGAGATCCGACATGAGATCCAAAGAAGAGGTTGGGAAGTTCTAACCAACCCCATCCAACAAGTCAGAATCTTAATGGTTCAAGAGTTCTATGCCAATGCATGGATCACTAGGAACCATGATCAAAGTATGAACCCGAATCCAAAGAACTATCTTACAATAGTTCGGGGGAAATACTTAGATTTTAGTCTGGAAAATGTGAGGTTGGCATTCAACTTGCCTATGATGCAAGGAGATGCACACCCCGACACAAGAAGGGTCAACTTTGATCAAAGGTTGGACCAAGTCCTTAGGGACATATGTGTTGAAGGAGCTCAATGGAAAAGAGACTCCAAAGGCAAGCCGGTTCAATTAAGAAGACTAGACTTCAAGCCTGTGGCTAGAGGATGGTTGGAGTTCATCCAACGCTCCATCATCTCCACTAGCAACCGATCTGAAATTACTGTGGATCGGGCCATCATGATCCATAGCAACATGATTGTAGAAGAAGTAGAAGTTAATGAAGTTATCTCCCTTGAATTCTATAAAATAGCCGATAAGCCCTCTACTTTGGCAAGGCTAGCTTTTCCTCATCTTATTTGCCATCTATGTTACTCAGCTAGAGTCATCATAGAAGGAGACATCCCCATCAAGGAGGACAAGCCCATCACTAAGAAAAGGATGGAGCAAACAAGAGATCCTACTCATGGAACCCAAGAGACGCATGAGGAAGCTTATCACCAAGAAATCCTGGAGATGCCTCAAGGGATGCACTTTCCTCCCAACAACTATTGGGAACAACACAACACTTCTCTAGAAGATTTGAGTTACAATATGGATCAATTAAGGGTGGAACATCAAGAGCACTCCATCATTCTCTATGAAATTAGAGAAGATCAAAGAGCAATGAGGGAGGAGCAACAAAGACAAGGAAGAGACATAGAAGAACTCAAGGACATCATTGATTCTTCAAGAAGAAAACACCACCATCACTAAGGTGGACTCATTTCTTGTTCTTAAATTTTTTTTGCTTTTCGGTTTCTTTATGTTAAATGTTTATCTATGTCTGTGTCTTCATTACATGATCATTAGTATTTAGTAACTATGTCTTAAGGCTATGAATAATTCCATGAATCCTTCACCTCTCTTAAATGAAAAATGTTTCTAATTCAAAAGAACAAGAAGTACATGATTTTCGAATTTATCCTTGAATTTAGTTTAATTATATTGATGTGGTGACAATACTTTTTATTTTCTGAATGAATGATTGAATAGTGCATATTTTTTATCTTGTTGTTTATGAATGTTAAAATTGTTGGCTCTTGAAAGAATGATGAACAAAGAGAAATGTTATTGACAATCTGAAAAATCATGAAATTGATTCTTGAAGCAAGAAAAAACAGTGAAAAAGCAAAAGCTTGCGAAAAAAAATTTAGAAAGAAAAAGAAAAAGCAAGCAGAAAAAGCCAATAGCCCTTAAAACCAAAAGACAAGGGTAAAAATGATCCAAGGCTTTGAGCATCAAAGGATAGGAGGGCCCAAGGAAATAAAATCCAGGACTAAGTGGCTAAATCAAGCTGTCCCTAACCATGTGCTTGTGGCATGCAGGTCCAAGTGAAAAGCTTGAGACTGAGTGGTTAAAGTCGTGATCCAAAGCAAAAAGAGTGTGCTTAAGAGCTCTAGACACCTCTAACTGGGGACTTTAGCAAAGCTGAGTCACAATCTGAAAAGGTTCACCCAGTTATGTGTCTGTGGCATTTATGTATCCGGTGGTAATACTGGAAAACAAAGTGCTTAGGGCCACGGCCAAGATTCATAAAAGTAGCTGTGTTCAAGAATCAACAAACTTAACTAGGAGAATCAATAACACTATCTGAAATTCTAAGTTCCTATAGATGCCAATCATTCTAAACTTCAAAGGAAAAAGTGAGATGCTAAAACTGTTCAAAGGCAAAAAGCTACAAGTCCCGCTTATCTAATTTGAATTAATATTCATTGATATTTTGGTATTTATAGTATATTCTCTTCTTTTTATCCTAATTTATTTTCAGTTGCTTGGGGACAAGCAACAATTTAAGTTTGGTGTTGTGATGAGCGGATAATTTATACGCTTTTTGGCATTGTTTTTAGGTAGTTTTTAGTAGGATCTAGCTACTTTTAGGGATGTTTTCATTAGTTTTTATGCTAAATTCACATTTCTAGATTTTACTATGAGTTTGTGTATTTTTCTATGATTTCAAGTAATTTCTGGCTGAAATTGAAGGACCTAAGCAAAACTCTAAAAAAAAGGCTGACAAAGGACTGCTGATGCTGTTGGAATCTGACCTCCCTGCACTCGAAATGGATTTTCTAGAGCTACAAAACTCCAAATGGCGCGCTCTTAACGGCGTTGGAAAGTAGACATCCAGAGCTTTCCAGAAATATATAATAGTTCATACTTTATTCGAGATTTGACGACGTAAACTGGCGCTCAACTCCAGTTCCATGCTGCATTCTGGAGTCAAACGCCAGAAACACGTCACGAACCAGAGTTGAACGCCAAAAACACGTTACAACTTGGCGTTCAACTCCAAGAGAAGCCTCAGCTCGTGTAAAGATCAAGCTCAGCCCAAGCACACACCAAGTCGGTCCCGGAAGTGGATTTCTGCATCAATTACTTACTTCTGTAAACCCTAGTAGCTAGTCTAGTATAAATAGGATAGTTTACTATTGTATTAAACATCTTTGGTCTCAGTTTTATTTTATTATTCATCTTAGGAGACTATTGATCATGTTTTGGGGCTGGCCATTTGGCCATGCCTGAACCTTCATTACTTATGTATTTTCAACGGTGGAGTTTCTACACACCATAGATTAAGGGTGTGGAGCTCTGCTGTACCTCAAGTTTCAATGCAATTACTACTATTTTCTATTCAATTCTGCTTGTTCTTATTCTAAGATATTCGTTGCACTTCAACATGATGAATGTGATGATCCGTGACACTCATCATCATTCTCACCTATGAACGCGTGACTGACAACCACTTCCGTTCTACCTTAGACCGGGCGCATATCTCTTGGATTTCTTAATCAGAATCTTCGTGGTATAAGCTAGAATTGATGGCGGCATTCATGGGAATCTGGAAAGTCTAACCTTGTCTGTGGTATTCCGAGTAGGATTCCGGGATTGAATGACTGTGACGAGCTTCAAACTCGCGATTGTTGGGCTTGATGACAAACGCAAAAGAATCAAGGGATTCTATTCCAACATGATCAAGAACCGACAGATGATTAGCCATGTTGTGACAGAGCATTTGGACCATTTTTACTGAGAGGATGGGATGTAGCCATTGACAACGGTGATGCCCTACATACAGCTTGCCATGGAAAGGAGTAAGAAGGATTGGATGAAAGCAGTAGAAAAGCGGAGATTCAGAAGGAACACAGAACCTCCATGCACTTATCTGAAATTTTCACCATTGAATTACATGAGTAACTCTATCTTTATTTTCTGTTTTATTTATTTACTATTCGAAAACTCCATAACATTTATTATCCGCCTAACTGAGATTTACAAGATGACCATAGCTTGCTTCATACCAACAATCTCCGTGGGATCGACCCTTACTCACGTAAGGTATTACTTGGACGACCCAGTGCACTTGCTGGTTAGTTGTGCGGAGTTGTGACTAAGTGTGATTCACGTTTGAGAGCGCTACCAAGTCTTTGGAGCCATTGTTGATGATCATAATTTCGTGCACCACACACAAAGAGCATAGTGGAGATCAGCATTTTTCTTTTATAATGTCCAAAATCCAAATGCATGTATCTTTTAATCCATAGTGTGCATTATTCTCACCTTGTAGTCCTATTAATCTAGTCTAGTTTAATTACGTTATCTTACCTATATATAAAACAAGTAACATTCTCAACACAAGTTTTCTTTAGTTAGAAGAATTGAATCGAAACCTTGGTTAGGTGATCATCTCGAGAGATTTTAGCCTAGTAAATTATGGTATTGTTAGGGGCAGCTAGGAATGTTTAAGGCTTGTTTAATGTTCATGACTCATCTGAGAAGGAAAATTAATTTACAGGATTAACTGGTAAACTTAAAAGTAGAGATCATGTGTAGATGAGACCGAAAAAGAGTAAATGATGACAACCATTTGGCCTCTATTTATTAAGATTCATCTAAAAACGTGTAACTAGATTAGTCTAAGAGTCTTCACTTTAAAAGGAACATGCATGCGGAGGGGGTTCAGTATGGGTTTAGAGGATAATGCTATTTTCTTTTAACTCGTATTAAAGCTTGCTTGATTCATTTCAACTCACATGATTACCCTTCAAAGTCTACTAACTAAGGCCGGTTTAAGAGAGAAGGGAAAGATGGATGATCGATCATAAGAAAAATAGGAGGAACAAATAAAAAATTAACAGTCGATTGAGAATCACAGTATCTTTAAAGATTAATTCAATTGAATGAGAACAGTATGCTCTTTAGATCACTCGAACCAATCAACCCTGTTTTTCAGCTCCACACTCATCACACTATGCAAAAAGTACTCGAGCTATTTACAGAATAAGAGAGTGACTCAAGGAGAGAGATAGACGAGATTAATTCTCTATAATCTAGTCTCATTACTTAAGAGAAACAAAATAACAGAGCAATTTGTTCTTGCTGATCAAACACAGATGTACGTATACTCTAATAAGCATTGTCTCTTAAAACATAGAATTACAATATGCTAATTAATCTAACTCAACTAGCTATCTAGCCAATCAACACTCACGTGTTCAATTGGTTAAAATTATGACAGAAGCAGAATAATGATTAGCCAGCTGAGCTTGCTCATATGGGACCAAGTCACATGAATCAAATTTCTAACCCTAAACAGTAGTAGTTAACCCCAATTAATAGAAGATATGGATAAATTTTTGTTCAAAATTCCGAACCAAGAGTGAAAACACGAAGGAAAGCTCAAAGTGTTAGAACTAACCAGTGACAGGGAGAGGCCGCGATAGCTCAGGATGGCGAACGGTGGAGGGTGGACTCAACAGTTTTGTGCACGACCAAGGTGATGGGAGACTTTGACGCCGGTCGGAGAAGCATGTATGGGAGCTGCGCGACTTCACAACCCAAATAGAGGCATAGGATGTTGCAGATCTTAGGGATTTCGCACACCGTGGACGAGGGAGTATAGGTTTCTGGAACTGTGGATGAGGCAAAGGCTCGACGACGGCCAGAGGACGATGGATTGGCAGCAGTGGCGCAATGGAGCAGCAACGGCAGTGTTCGCATGCTTCCAAGGACTCTTCGCGAGGTTCAACAAAATTTGGGGAGGAATCAATTATAACTTATAGGATAAATTAAAAAGAGGTAAAATAGAAATTGAGTTAATAGATCCTTACCTAGTGGTGTTTCACTAAGCAATCGCCGCTGTTGTGGCAGCACACGAAGAGATCCTTCTTCCGCACCCTTGCTTTGTGGTGGCAAGGTGAAATGCCGCCAATTCTCTGCCGCTATACTCCGTTCCTGGTGTAGTGATTTGAATGGTATTTGGTGTTATTTTATAAAGAAATAATGATACCAAATTTTGAAAGAAATGAGTTCTTTTATTTTACCATTTCTTTTCTCCCCTCATGTTCAATCTTTTTAACAAGCATCTCTCTTGTCCAGTGGGTAACTCACGGTGGTCTGTGTCTTGTATTGGCTGTGGTATCAATAAATTTGGACTCATGAAAGTATATAATCATGAGTGCAAAAAGACACCCATTGATTGAATATTTTTACTTCATTTTTGTTACTCTTTATTCCTTTAATTAGGAAGTTCATCACGTGAGTAGTCCAATTCTTTCTTCGTGTATTTTCAGTATGAAGGATTACTGCATGTGAACTGGAGAGACTTTGTTCCTAGTTGTTGGTAATAAGAAGTATGTTTGGATGAAGAGAATGAATGTTCTCTTGAATTTTAGCTTATTTTTCTTCCATCCACACTCATTTTCAACAAAGATTTTGTCAAAGAAGACAATGAAAAGCCTTTGAAGCTTTCAATAACTTTCTTTTGCTCCTCAGTGATATTTTTATTTATAATCTTTTCTGAAAAAATATTCCCTACAAAAATACCAAAATAGGTAAACAAAAATAACATCATCAAATAATAAAAATAACACAAGTTTATCATGAGAATAGATTACAAAAACAAATTTTATCTGTTGTATTTAAGCCCAAGGCATCCCTTATCTTTACAGGGATTATGGTGATTTTTCCATAACGTGTGATGAGGGTGTTTTCATATAATCGAAGGAATTAGCCAGTTTCTTCAAAAGTTTGTGTGTCACATTTAATGATGGAATATGTCTCAGAGTACCAAATCTCATTTCATCTATAATAACTTTCGTCTTTTTACTCATTTTTTTCTAAAAATATCATCTATAATTCTTGTAGAGCACCACAAATTATGGGTTTTCTACAAAGTAATTGAAAATTATGTTATAAAATTTATTTATGCAACAAAAATAGAGTTGTTTTGTTTAAAATATGCTTTCATCATATTTTTGTGCCTTCTTAGTTATAATATTTTTTTCAGTAACTTTTTTTTGTCATTTTGTCTGTAAAGAATAAAAAAGATAAATCACACTAAATCTAACTCATAATAAAACTCAAAAATTGCAAATGATGACACCAGAAAATTAATCAACATGATTTAAATTACATAAGAAATAATACAACAACATAGAGACTCCAAATGCAATCCTATGATATGAAACACACTAAATATAACTCATAATGAAACCCAAAAATTGCAAATTATCACACCAGAAAACTTATCAATATGGCTTAAATCATATAAAAAATAGTACAACTACATAGAGACTCCAAATCGAAGCCTATATAAAAAATCACACTAAATCTAAATCAAAATGACAACAAAAATTAAAAATGATGACACAAAAAGACTCATCAACATGGCTTAAATCAAATAAGAAACATTATAACTATATAAATATTTTAAATCTAAGCTTATGACAAGAATTACACTAAATCTAAATCAAAATGACACCGAAAATGAAAAATAATGACACGAGAAGACTCGTCAACATGACATAAATCACATAAGAAATAATATAACTGAATAGAGACTCTAAATTCAAGCCTATGACATGAATCACACTAAATGTAACACATAATAAAATCCAAAAATTGCAAATTATCACACCAGAAAACTCATCAACATGGTTTAAATTATATAAGAAACAATACAACTACATAGAGACTCCAAATCCAAGATAATGTCAAAAATCACACTATTTATCTAAATTAAAATGACACTGAAAATTGGAAATGATGACACCAGTAGACTCGTCAACATGATTTAAATCACATAAGAAATAGTACAAGTACATAGAGACTCAAAATCTAAGCATATTACAAGAGTTACACTAAATTTAAATCACTGAAACTTGAAATGATGACATTAGAAGACTCATCAACATGGCTTAAATAACATAAGAAACACTACAACTACAGAGAAACAGAAATGCACTATTTAAAATTAAGTTACCTTCAATAATACTTCGTCTTTTTATATTTTAGAAATGCACAAAGAGCTTCACTCAAAGTTTTTCATTTGGTGTTGTTGTTGATGATTTGAAACCTAGCACAAAGAAGTTTGTTGAGAGATTTTTTTGTTTGGTATTGTTTTTTATTATTCAACCTAGAGAAAGGTTGGTTGAAAATTTTTTTAGAGTCATTTCAAGTTCAATGTTGAAATGAGGTTTTGAAACGGTCTTTTGTGTCAAAGAGTACGCATTGAAACATCGTGTGTGTGGAAAGTAAAAGCGTGTTCGCACGCACTAGATAATGAAACTGATTTTTGTTGGGATTAGACCAATTTAATTGAATTTGACAGTCAAAAAACTTATGTGTAGCATTGCTATTTGTATATATAGTCAATTTTTGGTAAGTTTTAGAATTTAAATTTGGTCATCAAATATAACTCTGAAGCATCAAATTTCTACTGTATATATTATACAAAACCACAGTAACCAACGATAGAGATCTAAAATTATTTTTTTTCAACTTAGTGTCTATAATATTTATAATTTTGTAATACTATACTTATAAGCGTTTTTGTAACTAAGTCTAACTAAGTCGGCACAAACTTAAGCTAGCAAAAAAACAAAAAAAAAGTGCATGCGTATGTCACCTCTTCCTATTTCGCATTTTTTTAGCACATAAATTTTTGTTAGATAATACAAAAACTTATTAATATAACGCAGAAATTTTTGTATATGGCATAGAAATTTTTTAGCATAGTACAAATTCATTAATATAGCATAAAAATTTTTGTATACAGCACATATATTTTTTCACATAGCACTGAAATTTTTTAACATAGCACAAATTTTTGCTGTGAATTTTTAATGTTCTAGGCATGTAATCTTTAAAAAATTTATGTTCTTTGCACTAAAATTTATGTGCTATGCACCAAAATTTGTTATGTACAATAATTATTTATGTGTTGTGTATATTTTATTAGTTGGGTGTATGGACATATGGTCTTTCAAAAATTTTTGTGCTGTGCACTAAAATTTTTGTGTTGCGCAACAATAATTTCTGTGATGTGCGTATTTTATTAGTTGGGTGTCAATATTTAAGAGATGTGGTCTTTCAAAATTTCTATGCTGTGAATCAAAATTTATGTATTTTAGTTTTCTGAATATATATAAAAGAATGAAAAAGAAGATAAGAAAGACGATGGCAATGATGATAACAATAAGGAACGAGGATAAAAAAAAATAAGGAGAATAGAAAATCAAATAAAAGAAGAAGACAGCAACAATGACAACAATATAAAGAAGAAACGTGTAGAAAAAGACATCAACAACAACCGCATTTATAATAAATGAAATTTAGTTAAAAATCACTTAACCGCCTGGCCTTTATTGTTTATAATTAAAAATTACTTAGTTACCTAGTTTTATTGTTTATATTATTCTTTTAGTAATAATTAATAAATATAAAATGAAATAATTTTAAGCTGATTGAAGCTTAAGTTTTGTTGTGTCTTAAAATAGTAATTTCACATGAGAAGATAAAGCAGGCAAAGGAAATGAGGAAAGAAATTGGAAAAGTATAAGAGACAACAAAAGGTTACATAATTAAGTAATTTATTTATAGAACATCATATGTAATAATCCAGAGCATGACGACACAAACTAAACATATATAGGCAACACAACCTTAATTAAACAACATACAGATATAGGCATGCATGCTCAATCATAATAATAGTGGACTGAGTTCTTAAGTGGTTGTCCTTATTGGAAGGTAGGTAGGCATGCATATATATAGTGGATGGATCCAAATATTCAATTAGAATCACACAACAGTAGCAATATGGCCTTCAGGAGCATCGGTCACTAAGGTTGAACTGAAAGACCAAGATTGAAGGTTGTTGACTTGCGTATTTTCTCCCGTGGAGGCAGAGAACCCTACCTTCACCCACTCTGGAAGCACGCTTTTCAAGTCTATGTCATAAGACAATTCGATGCGGTCGTGGGTCCCATAAACACCAACAACCTTGAGCTTCTTGTCGACAGGATCATAGGTTATGCTCACTGATTCCACTCCTCCATTCTCCCAGTATGTCCACTCTGTGTACTTTGACGAGATAATGGAGTTAACATCGATTCCGAAGTGCTTGTAATCTGGGTCTTTGTTCTCATGGTTCGTGTAGGTGTCGAACTCAACGGCAACAAATTTGTTGCTGGCCGCTGATGAGGCTTTGAAGCGAGCGGCGGTGGAGTTGCCGCCGCGAGTAACCGAGGTGCCAGCAACAAGGCCGAGGAATCTGCCGGAGGAGTCAGGAGGGAGGGTTGAGTCGTGTGGAGCGATGAAGAAGGCGATGCCATCGGCGGGAGAGTTCTGGTCGTAAGGGGCTTTAATGAAAAAGTTGAATGAGGTGGAAATGCTTGCCACCTCTCCAGTGATGGCGTCCCAGAGACGGATGGGGGAAGAGTACGAGGCTCTGCCCACGCTGTTATGTGCTGGGACACCAGCATCGTTCACCTCAGTAAGGTGTATGTCATTGTCTTTTGAGATCGTGGCATCGCCTTCGAGGACGATATCCAAGTCACCCGGCTCGAAACTTTCGAAGGTGAATGAGACCTCTTTTGAAGAGTTCACGGTGTGGATCATCATCACTAGCTGGATGGTTATGAAAGCAACAAGTGCAATGGGTTTCTTTGAGATAGCCATGGTGACGATTTGATAAATGATTATAAGTGTTTATTGTTCGGGGATGGAGTGTGTTGTGTGCTAATTAACATCTAAGGGGGGTATATATAGAGCTCCATGGATGCATGATAGCATTCGATGCCTACCATTGCCTCATATAATATAGAGTAATTGTTAGGTATTTTGAGAGAATATTTTTATTTTGATTAATTAATTATCTTCCACGTTTATTAAAGGACTATAAAAATTTTAATTTTTTTTAGTGTCACCGTTACCAGCGTGTAAAGAGAAGAAGTAGTTTAAACTTTGGAGGCCACTCATATGATGTCTAATACGTCTTTTTTTTTAAGATGTTTTTATATTGTGTTTTAATTAGTTTTTGTATAATTTATTTAGTGTTTTTTATTACATATTAAGATCTACTAATTTAAATTTTTTTATTTTAATATAAAAATTAAAAATAAATAAAATTTTTATAACTAAATGTAGTGTAATAAAATATATATAATATTAATTAGTTCTTAAAAAATTCTAAAAAAATAGTTTCTTTCATTTTAGTAAAATAACTATTTATTAAAGTAGACAAATTAATTATTTTCTTCTCATATACAATTTTTTAAGACATAAAAGTAATTAATTAGGACATTGGTTAAGATAATTAAAGTAACTATTTTATTAAATTTTTAATTTAAAGAAAAATCCTAGTTAATTTTGGTATAGAAATTTTGAATTTGAAAACATTGATAAAAATTATGTTGAATTTTGATTTATTTGATTCTCATTTAAATTAATCACTACATAAGTTAAAGTTCTGTTTTGAAGTTATATTCGAGTTTTAATCTGATTTTTAAAGTTTCAATTTACTTAGTTTAATTTTTTAACTTAGGTATCCATGACTCATATTAGGTTTTAAGTGTTTAGTTGAAAAAAAATAAGGTAAAAAAATTTCAATTGTCACATCAAATAGTCGCTAGAATGTATAATGTAGCAGTCATTAGTCCATCTTAACATGTCGTTAACGATTTTGTGAGACAGTGACAAAAATAAGATTAGGAACCAATGTGAGACATAACTATTAAGTTGGGAGACTAAATTGAGTAAATCGAAATTTTTAAAATTAGATTGAAACATAGTTGTTAGAACCGAACCAGTGATCGAACCGATCAAGCTACTGGTTCACTGGTTTATTAGTTCAATTGATAAATTACTAGTTGAACCGATAAAACCGGTCTCACGTAAATATAAAATATAAAATAGTTAAAAACTTAAAATTAAAATTTGAAATACATATCTTCACTAACATTTTATGAAGAATCAAGCCTCAACTTCTAAAAATAACTAATATAAAAAAACCATAAAATTTTAATACTACAATAATATCTTATTTTGACACAATAAAAAAATAATTAATTCACAAAGCTTATCATCTAACTATAATATCAGTAGATTTTAACACTAACATCAAAACAAATAACCTTAATCACAATACTAGCAATAAAATAGATCAAGTAAATTAATAAATTTTTAGTGAAATTTATATTTATATTAATAATGGTATATAATTAAAATATAATTAATTTTAAAAATAGAAAAAATAAAAATTAAATTAAATTAGATATTTATGTATACTATATAATTAGTATTTGTCAAATATAGTACTTAGAAGTGTAATGGCTAAGTGGCAAGTAGAGGTTGCTTTTACTTTAAGGTTATTCTTGGTTCGAGACCTTGTAGAGACATTTTAAAAAATTTTTCAAGCAGACCAGTTCGGTTAGACCGGTTCTCACTGGTTCATATTGATTTTATTCCTTAAACGGTCAAAGGAGTAAACCGAACCGATTCTAGTCCGGTTCACTAGTTTTTCGGTCGAACCAGCCGATTCAGTTCGGTTTTTACAACTATGGATTGAAATACAAACATAATTTCAGAGACCAATAAATATTATCTCTTTGTTGACAGTTAAGTTGTTTTAATGGTAATTAAGATCTAATAATGGTTTATAATAAAAGAAGCATTCTTTTGCAACAATGAACCTATAGTAGTAGTTAGGGGTGTTCATAAATTAGATCATATCCATATAAATCCACAGTATTTTATCCGTATCTGATCTATAATTTGAGGATATGATCTGATCTGTAAGATGATCGAATTAGATCGAATCGGATCCACACTCTAATCAGATAGAAGTAAATATGTTTAAAAAAGTAAACAAAAAATATTGACTTTTTTTATAAAAATAATTTTTTTTAATATTTTTTATTTTATGGATATATTTGATATCTGATCCAAACATAAAAAGTGCGAATATCGAATTTGATCTAATGAGTTTAGTGCGGATTGGATTGAAATTTCAACCATATCCCATCTGTAAACATCCCTAGCAATAATAACTAAAAAATTATAATGATTATATTTTTAACTAAGAGGAAATGTCAAAAAAAAAGTACTAAATACAAGAACATTTAATCAAATATTAAAAAAAAATTTACTTTAAAACAGTTAGACTTTTTTTTGCTCATATATATATAAAATAATAATAATAATAATAATATGATAATTGTTTTATATATCACACAAATATAAACCTTTTTTTTCTATGATCTTAAGAAAGATTTTGTAAGTCCCTAACCTTGTTATCGATTTTTGTAGTGTTAGCCCCTCATATTATCAATTTGATTTGTATATAATTCAGATGATAAATTATTTGGTGACGTGCTTCCTTTTTTACTGTGATATACTTGTTTATTATTATTATTATTATTATTATTATTATTATTATTATTATTATTATTATTATTATTATGTACATTAAAAAATAACAGGCCAAATTATTGCCATAACATAATAGAAGTATGGAAGTTTATCATTCTTCTCTAATGGAGGAAACAAAATTTTTTTCAATAGTTTATTTAACGTTTAGTAGAATAAAAATAAATTTTATTAGAATAAATTTTAGTATGAGTTTAATAATTTTATTCATCATAAAATATTTATAAAATTACTCATAGATAAATTTTGGAAAAAAGAAAAAAAACCATGATTTTTAATTTTATTTTTAAATATATTTTTAATTTTAAAATAAATTTTAATTTTATTTTTTAATAATATTAATTTTTTACCGTATATAATTATTCAATTATTTTTTAATCATATATAAATAAATTACTCTTAATAAGACTTTTTTTGTGTTATTCAATTATCTTTTTTAAAAAATAATTAATTATTAAAATAATTAAACTTTTCACAACAAAAATAATAAAAAAATTATGAACGAAAAAAATTAACCATCCTGATCATTTTTGTATTTTTATTCATATTTTAATTATAAACATAAATATAATTTAATTATATTATTTATGAAATGTGACTATAGATGTAGATAAAATTTAGTTATATTATTTATATATAATTTCATTGTATTGTATTGCTTATAAAGTTATATTATAATTATGATAATAGAATTGTTCTTGTATTTTTATATGTGTGACTAATTGGTTGTGTTAAAACATTACTCTTAATTATAAATAAGGTTTATAATTTGAAAAATCAAAGACTCAATTAAAAAGATACGAAAAAATTATGTTAAAATATTCTAACTCTTTAAAATAAAAATTTTCAAAATTCAATTAAAAATTATTTAAAATTTAAACTCAATAAAAATTTATATTCAATGTCTTTTGTATTAAATATATTTAATAACCTATTATATCATATTGGTTGAAATTAGTTTTTATAATATTAATTTTTTAATAACACTTTATTAGAAAAAAAACCATCTTTTCAGAATTTTTTAAAAACTAATTAATATTATATATATATTTTGTTACATTACATCTTGTTATAAAAAATTTATTTATTTCTAATGCTTATGTTAAAAATAAAAACAAAATTTAAATTAGTAAATTTTAATCTATAATATAATAATAAATAGTAATTGTTTTATATATTATACGAATAAAAATTAATTATTTTTTTATTTATAAAAATTTTAAGAGCTTGTTATATATATATATATATATATATATATTTTTTGATGAATGTGATATATTTTTTTATGTAAATAATCTTTTAAAAAAAATCTAATAGTTAATCTATTACCTTTTTTGTTTTAGTCCAAATTAAATATTTTTTATTGTTTTTGGAAAGAAAATCTTTTGAGGAATTTAATAACATGTGGTGAGAAGCACCGAATGAATTATATAGAAACCAATTAAAACATAACATAGAAATATCTTTAAAAAAAGACGTTTTAAGTGTCTTTATCTGAGTGGCCTCCTTAAAGTTTTTAAAAGTTTCCATTTTTTATTTGGCAAACTTTTTTATTCCTGAATACCGAAGTGATTTTATCCTCAAAATCACGTTTATAAAAAACAACAATTTTTAGTTTTTGTGGTTCACTAACGAGCTTTTAACTATTAACATTAAATTTTTATTTACCTTTTATCAACTTTAACTTTTATGCATATTATTGTATTATTTATAGAATTCTTATTATTTTTATTTATATAAACTCTCTTTTTTATTTATTATTTATATTTTTTGTTAATTATTTGTTTGGTATTATACACTTTTATAATTGTAATTTTTTGTATTATTTTTTATCATATTTTTATAATATGATTTATTGATCCTATTAGGTAAAGTAAATTAAATAAAAAATTAATCGTAAATAATAATAATAATAGTAAAAAATTATAACATATTAAAAAAAATACTAAAGGTATATTATATAAAAAATATCATAAAAAACTTTTTGATTTATTTCAATCATTACTAAGATAAATATTTAATTTTTTTATTTTTTTAGTACTATCTAAAATTTATATTTTTTTAGTTGTAATTAAAAATATATTTTACCAATTTTTATGTTATTTTTATTTTAATATATAAATATTAATTTTATTATAAAATTAATTAAAAAGATCTACTTAAATATCTAAATTAAAATAATAAGATAATATATAAAAATTATTTAAATTGATGTCTATTTTAATAATTTTTTATTTAAAAGTGATTTTGAATAGTGTAATTTAAATAATATTTATTTTATTATAATCTATTTTAATATAAAAATTGTTAAAAATAAATCACTTTAACAAAAATTTGTTTTTTATCAAAATCAAATTTACAAAATTAATTTATACAAACTTCTATTTATAAAACTGTAATCCAAATACATCATGTATCATCTATAAACGTTCATTTTAACTGGCGCAAATCTAAATATCTAATTATCAGCCAATTATATTTACTGATGCGCAGTCAGCCAAGCAGATTAGCTGTTGGCCAATATTAGTCAATTAAAATTATTTTTAAAATTTTAAAATATATTAATTTTTTTGTCATTTATGATATTTTTTGATTCAGTAAGTCAAAAATTAATCTATTATGATAGTAAATTTTATTTAAAACTTTATTATTGGTTAATAAATTTTTACATGTACAAAATGAAATTTAAACTTCTATAAATAAATTAATAAATTAATTATTAAACCAACTTAATTTAATTTTCAAAATATATTATTAACGTGGAGACTATTGGCGATCATTTTTATTGACGATTAAATTATTAATGAAAAAGCGTCTTGACTCATTTTACCAACCCTCCAAGCTATGCGTTGAAAATATGAAAGGCGAGCACCCGCCTCGCTTTCTGCCTTTTACGAATCTGCCTTCACTCCTCCTCCAGCACTATATATGTTGTTCAGGATTCAATTCAATTCGGATTAAGACATATTTTATTGATTTTGAATTTATTATTTTTATACGGTATTATTTTAGATTAGATTTGGATTATATTTTAGACCACTTGATTCGGTCCAAAAATTTTTTATAATAAAAATATATATTTTTAAATAAAATTAATAATATTATATTATAATTTTATAATTTAATTAATATTTTTTATATTATACAATATTATTTTTATTTTAAAATAATTTATTTTAATATAAATATAATATAATATTTATTAAATTTAATTTTTAAAAATAAATTTTATCACTTTAAATATAAAATTTATAAATTTGTATATACTAATTTTATATTAAATCAACCTAATTTAACTAATTTATTTTGAATCTTTTTAAATCAAATTAAAATAGATTCGATAACCTTTTAAGGTCGAATCTAAATTTAAATTTGGCCCATAAACACTTCAAACTATCGGTAAAAAGCAACTGTCTTATAGTAATTTTTAATTTAAATTTTAAAATATTAATAAAATAGAAACTAACTTCAAACTAAAAAAATTACACAAAGCAAAATTATTCATTTGCTCTCAATGCACACAAGAAAATTTTTCTATTATTAATGGGAGCCGCCTCATTAATTAGGAAGAAAAGAATAATAGAATGAGATATTTTATTTTTAAAATTTGATAATATTAAACTGTTCCTAATTTTTTAATATATTGACAAAAATAATATATTTATTTTTTGTGATATTAATATATAGAAAAATATTAAGAAAAGGTTCTGGTACGTAGTTTACGCTAAAAATTACGTTCAAGTTAAATTACATGTTTTTTAAAAGTTGGATAAAAAATAGATAATTATATATTTAACATTCTTTTGATATTGTGCTATGAATGATCAATTTAAAAAACTTAACGGTAAAATAAAAATACATATAAATAATTTTATATCTAATCATTACTACTATTCTATTCTTGTGTAAGAGTCACCAAAAAAAAAATTCTATTCTTGTGTAATGATTGTAGTTGTCACGTAAAATACCTTTTGAAATTTGATGTTTTTATAAGTTATTTAATTATATTTATTTTTACAATATAATATATATATATATATAATAATTATTTTTATTGATATATTATTATTATATAATTAAAAATACGTGTATATACAATTCGCACGACGGGAGAAAAATGAAATCAGATATAATCGGATATATATTAAGTTTGAGAACTACTAAAATAGAGATGCTTAAAATATTTTTTAAAATATTTTTTATTTTTAAAAATTTAATATATATATATATATATATATATATATAAAATTGATTAAGCTGTGTTTTTTTGTCAAAATTAAATCAGACAAATCAATTTGACTCAAAAATTGATAAATCAAATTTTGAACCAATTTAAATTAATATTTTTTTATAAAAATTGACTACCATATTTTTATTATAAAAATTGATTAAAATGTTTATTATATATATATATATATATTTTTTTTTCCTGTAATGACATAAAGAGAAAAAAATATTAAAATTTAGAATTCTTAAAATATATATAATAGAAATATTTTAGTCATTTTTTATAATAAGAATATTGTAGTCATTTTTTATAAAAAAATATTAATTTAAGCCGATTCAAAATTTAATTTACTGATTTTTTGGCTAAATCAATTTATTCGATCTAATTTTAATAAAAATAATTCAATTTAATCGATTATATGTGTTAAATTTTAATTGTTAATAAAAAATATTTTAAATATCTTTATATAAATGATTTTCATTAAATTTAAATAAATATAAAATAAGGTAAAAACTTTAATGCAGTCAACTTTATGTAAAATTAATGACTGAAAATTATTAAATAAAAATTTAGTCAAATTAGTCAAATTATCTAATCAATCTCAACCATTAATTTTATATAAAGTCAATTATATCTAAATTTTTACCATAAAAAAATTATATTATTTAAATTATAGTTCGTTAGCCATAAACAATCATCATCGTCTCATTATTTGGAAAATAATAAATGCGGCCGTCCAGAATTATATATATAGTTGCTGCCCACACCACAATTCGACAAAGGGAACTGAAGACGGTGATGGATAAGTTTTAACATATATTATTAGGGTTTAGATTAAATAGTAATAACTGTTACGTTAGGCCATGATGAATGCTCCTAAAACATTTGTTATTTTAAGTCTTGGTTGTTAGTTTCGAGTTTTATCTTCTCATGTTAATGGGTTTTAGTTTATAGCTTATTCAAGTTTCGTATATATGTTCTGTTGTTCCTTGGACTCATTTAGCGGAGAATTTCTTACGTCCTTTGAGAACGATAAATATTCTTGTTTTTATCGTTTATTTTAGGATATTTAAACATGTGCTGCAAAGATAATTAAAAATTATAAAAAATTAAAATTTTAATGTATTTATTGTATATTTATTAAAGTAAAAGAAATAAAAAATTTTACTAATAGTAATCGTATGTACCCCTAAAACACGTTTAACTAATAAATACTTTATTTATATAGTGTCGAGATTTTTCATTTTCCATTTTATTTTATTTATCAACTCTTACTAATTATTTAATCTACTTTTCCTTGAAAAAAGAAATGTTTTAGATTAATACTATTGTTTTTTTCCCTTTCTATAAGACTATAATTACTGAATGAATAAAAGGTTACTGTTGTTATTGTTGGATTTTTTGAAAAACTGTGCTGTTATTATTACTTAGTTAAATGTCCTTGCTATTAGTTTCTTTTTCCAGTTCGTTATTAAAATTAGCTTTAAATTAATTATAATGTTTTTTTGGTAAGAATAATAATATCAATAAAAAAACTTGTAGATAGCAATGCAAATAATAATTTGGCTAATAATCCTTCTTGTTTGATATTTAGATAATTTTTTTGTAATTTGATTCTGGTGTTATACTTATATGATATTATAAAATTTTGGTTGATATCGTATTTTTAATGTGTATCTTTAATATGTACATCATAATATTAATTATATTTTAATGTATTTATTTATAATTTTTTATATTATTTGATTAAAATTTAATTATTTCGATTAAATTGTGATTGAATATGTTGAATTATTAAAATAGTAAATCAATAATCAAAACAGTTAAATGACTAATTCAACTGGAAAAAGAAAACCCTAGTAAGAAAAAGAGTACATGAGAGTACGTGAAATGGAGAGTGGAGAGAGCGGGGGAGAGTCTTTGAGGGTGGCACATAACGAGGCAGTCGGCCATGTCGGCGGAAGCAATAAGGGGGAGAGCGGAAGGGGGCATGCATCAGGTGAAAAGGAGGGGATTAAAGGAGATGGTAACAAGACTCAAAGTCAGCGGATATCGTTCAGAGATAAAGTTGTTGGTGCCTCAGCAAGGAGAGCTTTGGAGGTTGCTGATTCTCTTGATGGGGATAAGTTGGCTACCGTAGTTGGTAAGCAAGGCGATTCGGAAATACCAATTGTGACGTTCACTGAAGAAGCAAAAGAGATATTGGCAGAGCCCTACAAGGATGCCATCGTGATCAAAGTTCTTGGAAAAAATTTTAGCTATACGGTGATTACGCACAGGCTTAAAGGCGTCTGGAGAACCAAAGGAGGATATGAGGTACTAGACGTCGGTTTTGGCTATTTCTTAGTCAAATTTGATCTCCTGGAGAATAGAGAGAAAGTTCTCCTTGGAGGACCATGGATGATTACTGGTAGTTATGTTGCGGTTAAACCTTGGAGTTCTTCATTCAGACCTTGTGAAAACACTTTTGGGTCTACCATGGTTTGGATAAGAATCACAGGTTTAAACATTAACTATTATCAAGAGAGAGCCATGAAAATGATTGCGTCAGCTGTAGGCAATCCGATCCGCATCGACTTAGCCACCAAGTCTGCAGAGAAGGGAAAGTATGCAAGAGCATGTGTGTAAATTAACTTGGGACTTCTAGTTATAAAAAAAATTCAAGTTGATGGTCATATGTATGACATAGAATATGAGTACTTGAATTTAATTTGTGAAACATGTAGCTGCTTTGGGCATGTAACAAGAGAATGTGCGAAAGAGAACAACAATGGCTTTGGGAAGGAAAGCACGGTGAAGGAGAAAAAGTTGTCGTCACTGTTTCCTGTGGATAACAACGAGAAAATGGTGGAAGGTAGTCAAATCCCAGTAAAAAATCAAAATTCAACTTTTGAATTTGGAATTAATGCCAAATCAATTCCAATTATGGAGAAGCATGGTGCAGCAAGTCTTGTGCATGATAATTTGCAAGATTCACGCATGGAAATGGATACTCGTGCAAAAAAGGGTGAATGGGTTACCGTTAGTAGAAAGGGCAAGGAAAAAGTGGGTAAAGGCTCCAATGTGGTGCCAAAAAAAAGCCAATGTAGCAATATGCTCCAATTTGGTGAGTAAGAAATTTTCTTTTGGGTCTAATAACATGCATGCTGGATCCTCATCAAATGCAAAGGTGAAGTCCTTATCAAATGCAAAGGTGGGGCCCAAGAAAAAGAAGGATCCTCCATCCACGCTTGGCTCTTTGGGAACAACTCAGGTGGCTTTCAAAGATCAGAGTACTCCCTTTTTTAAAGCAGGGCACAAAAGGCAGCGTCCTATTTCGCTTCAAAACTCACCTATTGAAGCATTGTCAATGGATTCTCGAGTACAAAAAGAGCTTGATAAAGTTAGTGCAACAACAAACTTGGAAAACCAACCTCCACAGAAGAATGATGGTTCTGCGGCGCAAGTCCACGAGAAGACACTTGGAGACAGGGGTCCATCAACGTGAGGTAGAATGATTAAACATTCCAATTATTTAATTTATTTTTTATGGATTGTGACCATTTAAATATTATTAGTTGGAATGTTAGGGGGCGTCAAATAAGATGTCTCGGGTGCACTGTAAAGAGTTGGTACAGAAATTTCAACCAACTTTTTTTATTTTGGTGGAAACTCATATTGGGTTTCAAACTATGAAAGAATTTTGGGAGGGATTAGGCTATTATCCTGTAGGGATTGTAGATGCTGTTGGACACAAGGGAGGAATTTGGTTCCTCTCTGCTAATTTAAAATTTTCTTGTAAAATTCTTTGGGCTATGAATCAATGTGTAACTTTGGAAATTGATGGTGGTGGGCGAAGATGGATCTGTAGTGCGGTTTATGGCAGCCCTCAAGTCACTAATAGAGTAGAATTATGGAGTCATCTGCTTGATATTGGTTTGTGCATTCAGGACCCGTGGGTGGTGGTTGGGGATTTTAATGATATTTTGAGTGTTCATGAGGTGAAGGGGGGTAATTTCTATTCAAATCGCAGTAATATCTTTGCAAGTACTCTAGATTCTTGTGGTCTTTTTGATCTGACAACCTCTGAAAGACAGTTTACTTGGTTTCGTAAAATTCAAGGAAACAAAGAAATTGCAAAGAGATTGGATAGAGCTTGCTGTACTACAGAATGGCGCCTTTTTTTTTCCAAAAGCTTTTGTTGAAGTTCTCAGCCGTTCCCACTCTGATCATTGTCCCCTACTTATCCGATGTCAAGGAGTTCCTATCAAGAAAGGAAACCGGCCTTTTAGATTTCAAGCGGCATGGGCAACACATCCTGGTTACAAGGCCATTGTTCAGAAATCTTGGAATAGTACAGACTTTGGCATCCATAGAAAATTGCTGGGGGTCCAAGAAGCTTCGTTGGAATTCAACTCTACGGTTTTCGGCAATATTTTTATTAAAAAGAGGGAATTGGAGGGTTATTTGAATCGTATTCAACGGAAAATGGAAGCTGACGAAGATCCGATTCTGAAGCACAAAGAGGAAGAATTGAGAGCTGAGTATAATATAGTTTTGGCACAGGAAGAAATGCTTTGGTACCAGAAGTCAAGAGATCAATGGGTTCGGTATGGTGATAGAAATACTAGCTTTTTCCATATGCAAACCATCCTTAGAAGAAAATCTAACAAGGTTCATGGGTTGCTGGTCAGTGATGGGACTTGGTCTGATGATCCGGAAGTTTTACAACGGGAGGTTGTTCATTTCTTCAAAAATATTTTTTGTTCTATTGAGCCTGTTGAGGTTAATTGCATGGGAGAAATTCCTATGCCAGCTCTTAGCCATGATGCTTGTGATAATTTGTCTAAACCAGTAACAATGTTGGAGGTTAAAGAAGCTCTGGATAATATGAGCTCGTTCAAAGCTCCTGGGCCGGATGGTTTTCAAGTTTTTTTCTTCAAGGAATATTGGGATGTGGTGGGTCATGAGGTATGGCGTACTGTTCAGAAAGCATTCTTAGGGGAGACGTTAAGCCATTCTTTGTTGGAAACTTTGATTGTTCTTATCCCTAAGTGCGACCCTCCAACTAGATTGAAGGATTTTCGGCCAATAAGCCTTTGTAATGTAATTTATAAGCTAGTGACTAAAGTGCTGGTTAATAGATTACGACCATTTTTGGATGAGATTGTTAGCCCAACTCAAGGAGGGTTTATTCATGGTAGAGGAGCACCTGATAATATTATTGTCGCCCAAGAAGTTCTTCACTTTCTTAAGCGGACAAAGTCTAGAAAAGGAGCTATGGCTTTTAAGATTGATTTAGAAAAAGCTTATGATAGAGTTGATTGGAATTTTCTTGAGCACCTCTTGAATCTTTTGGCTTTCCTTCTCAAATTATTCAGCTTGTAATGAATTGTGTTCAGGCCTCAAATCTCTCCATCCTTTGGAATGGGAATAGATTGGACAGCTTCCAGCCTCGCAGAGGGCTCAGGCAAGGAGATCCAATTTCTCCTTATTTATTTGTTTTGTACATGGAGAGATTGGCGTGCTTCATTTCCAAACAAGTTGACGAGGGTATTTGGGATGGTGTGGCTGTTTCTAGAGGGGGACCTAGAGTTTCTCACTTGATGTTTGCAGATGATCTCCTCCTTTTTTGTAAAGCGAAGAAAAGTCAAGTTCAGAATATTATGCACACCTTGGAGTTGTTCTGTAAAGCTTCAGGTATGAAGGTTAACATTGAAAAATCTAAAGCTATTTGTTCTAAAAATATCTCTAATAGAAGGAAAGAAATGTTGTCTGGTGTTTCTCATATTCCCTTTACTAGTGACCTAGGCAAATACTTGGGGGTGAACCTTAATCATCCTCGAGCTGCTAGATCTATTTTTTCGGACTCTTTAGAGAAGATCAAGAATAGGCTAGCTAGTTGGAAAGATCGGCTCCTTAACAGAGCAGGCAGGCTTTGCTTAATTAAATCTGTTGCTTCTTCTCTTCCTATTTATCAGATGCAAGTGACTCTTTTTCCTACTTCGATTTGTCAAAAGATTGATTCTGTACTTAGACAATTCTTGTGGAAGGGAAAGGTGGGGGAGCGTTGCTTAAATTTGGTCAAGTGGAGCAAAGTTGTCACTCCAAGAAAATATGGAGGCTTGGGAATTAGAGATACCCAATGTGTAAATTTTGCTTTACTCGGAAAGCTTGTTTGGCAATTACTGCATAATAAAGATAAGCTTTGGGTAAGAATTATGTTGGCAAAATATTTATCTGGGAGTTCTTGCTTTTCACCCAATTTTTCTAATAATGTTTCAAGCATTTGGCGGGCGATTTATAAGACAATAAAAAAGCTTCGTGATGGTTTTGATTGGTGTACAGGCAGGATGTCTCAATCCTTTTGGTATCATGCTTGGCGACCATGTGGAACGCTAGCTCCCTTGGTTCCTTTTGTGCACATTTCTGATTCTCACTTGAAGTTAGAAGATGTCTGGAACCATAGGCATTGGCGGTGGGATATTCTTTGCACAATTATTCCGGAAGAAGTTAAACTTGAGTTGATGCTCTTTGATCCTATCAAGCAGGCAGGAGATAAAATAGGTTGGTTTTGAACAAACTCAAATACTCTCACCTACTCGACTAAAAGCGGGTATGAATGGCTATTGAAGAAGAAATTTGGCTGGAATGATAATGAAAATTGGCTTTGGCTTTGGCGCTTGAGAATACCGGAGAAGATAAAGTGTCTGCTTTGGCTTTGCCTCAACAACGGAATTCCCACAGCTAGGTACCGATTTCAAAGAGGTCTTGCTACTTCTGATTTTTGTCAGAGATGTTATCTTCCGCAAGAGGATATTAACCATTGCTTTAGGACTTTCCAAAAAGCTCGTCAGATTTGGATTAGCTTAAATTTGGGAATGACCGCTGAGGACTCTAGTTTGGATTTTGGGTCTTGGATTCGTTCTAACCTCAACAACAATGAGTTTCTCTTTGCAGCGGCCTTTTGGTGGATTTGGAGGGATAAGAACAATGACATCTTTCATCAAGATGATCCATGGAGTAAGGAGAAAATTGTTCACTTGGTTAAACATGCTGTTCGAGATTTCTCTAATGTTGTTACCAACCAAAAACATATTATTCCTTCTTCTTTGAAATATAACTGGGAACCACCTCCAATGAATGTTTGTAAAGTGAACTGCGATGCAAGCGTTTTTGAAAATGAGCAATTAGCTGGCTTTGGATGTATTATTAGAGACAACATGGGAATTTGGATAAAAGGTTGTTCTGCCAGTATACCTCTTTCTAGTGTTCTCTGTTGTGAGCTTCATGCTATTTGGAGAGGGCTTGTTATGGCTTGGGATTGCGAGTGCAAAGAGGTCATCTGTGAAACTGATAATCTTGATGCGTTTCTTCTTGTTTCGCGAGGCACAACCAGCATGATTAGGAATGACTCTGATCTGCTTGACAAAATCAAAGAGATGCTCCAGCGTAATTGGACAGCTACTTTAGTTCTCATCCAGCGCACAGCAAACAGAGTGGCTGATTTAATGGCTAAGACTGCTGCTTTAAACAAGCAGGTGTATCTAGAGTGGTTACTGCCCCCTAATAATTTAGACATTATTATTAGAGAGGAGTGCTACTCTTTCTCTTAGTTCTTTTTTCTTTGTGTTATGTTCAGTCACAAAAAAAATGACTAATTCAATTTTTAAAATCTTGATTATCATAACTAGTGTATCAATAAACACTAATGTGCGAGTCACAAAAAAAAAACACTAATATGCCTATTAATTTACTTTTTTTATTTATTAAATAGATATAAAAATATAATAAAAATAAAATTAATTGAAATAACAAGTTACTCATCATTTAAATAAAAAATAATAAATTTAAGTCTTGGAAAATAACAATTTTTTTATGATTTTATATATAATAAAAATTATTTCATAAAAAAATTGAGCACCAAATCTCCTCGTATAAAAATATAGATAGGCTCTTTTCTTTAATTTCTTGGCAAAGTTAAAGAATATTATTCTCTCTTTTTTTTTCACTACTATCACTTATTTACATTTATGTAATATAATCTAAAATTTGGCAACGACCCCAAATATTTGTTAGGTTTTTTAGGCTCCTTTTTTACGAGGAGAAAAAATCTAAATGTTAGTATCTAAATTTATGAATAGTTGAAGTGGTTGAGGTAAGTTATGATTGAGGAAGAGATGTCTAATTTGCAAGAAGAACACCAAACACTAGAGAAAAAAAAAAGAGAAAGTCATTTTTGCACATATATAAAGTTGTCTTTGTAAGATGGTCGCTGCAGATTCGTTAATCGTTGGATCAAGCTCAAATCTAAACAGTGTGTTTCACACACCTGGTTCTTTATTTTCAACGTTCGGATCTACGATTTGATGTCTGTAGCTAGGGATATTGGCTACGCATAGCAACTCTGTTTTTGTGGTATTTTCATCTTCTTGTTCTTGTTTTGAAAGCTTTAAAGTTTGGGTTGTTTGGCTTGTTGTATGTACGTTTTATGCAGCAATTTGTGACTCTCTTGTACCCTATTTTTTTATCATAGTGAATCTATTTTCTAATCTTGGTGACTCGTGTTTTTTACTTCTCGCATTGAGGATGTTTTCCACATTAAAAATCTTGGTGTGTTAGCTTGTCTCTCTAATTTTTGGTTTATGTGATTTTTCTGTTGCTATTGGATATTATTGTGCTGGTGTTAATACTTGTTGTGAGTGAATATTGTTGCTCTTCTAATTCTTGCAAGTAGAAAATTGTGTGTTTTATTCCTATCAATTGACATAAGAGCTTAGTTTTGGATATTTGGTTATATCTTGCTTGAAAGATGGAGGCAAATAATTTTACTAGAATGATAAGTTTGAATGGCACTAATTACCATCTATGGAAGGGCGAAATGAAAGATTTGTTGTTTGTTAAAAATCTACATTTACTCGTATTTTCTACACAAAAACCAAAATCTAAAATAGATGAAGAATAGGAGTTTTAACACTAACAAGTTTATGGTTTTATTAGACAATGAGTGGATGATAATGTTTACAATCACATTGATAATGAGACTCATGCTAGGGCTTTGTGTAATCAAATTGAATCTTTGTATGCTTCCAAGTCTGGCAATAATAAATTGCACTTGTTGAATATGTTGATGAATTTGAGTTACAAGAAGGGATCACAAGTATTAGATCACTTGAATGAATTTCAAGGGGTTCTAGATTAGTTGTCAAGCATGGGAATCAAATTTAAAGATGAAGTTCAAGGATTGTGGTTGCTAAATACTCTACCAAATTTTTAGGAGATATTTCATATCTCTCTTACTAATTCTGCTCCGAATGGTAACGTGAGCATGCAACTTGTTAAATGCATTTTAAATAAAGAGATGAGAAGGAAGACGCAGAATTCTTTGTCACACTCTGAAATGTTAGTCACTGAAACCAGGGGAGAAATCAGAATAGAGGTCAAAAGGGTAGAGGTAAAAGCAGGAGTAAATCCAAGTCAAGATAAAAGAATGTTGAGTGTCATTACTGTCACAAAATGGGTCACATTAAAAAATATTGCTTTCTTTGAAAAAAGGAGAACAAAGGTAAGCAAGAAAAGAAGAATGATGGTGGTAATGATCGTATATCTTTTATTTTAGATGATCTTCTTACTGTTGATATTGTTGATTATGAGTACAAGGTCAATCTTGTTTCTGATGATAAGTTCAACTAGGTAGTTGATAGTGGCGCCTCAATACATGTTACACCGAAGAAGGAGTTCTTCACTTCTTATACTCCAGGTAATTTTGGAGTGCTTAAGATGTGTAATGATGGCTTGGCCAAGGTTATTGGTGTAGGAAATATTTGCCTTGAGACTAATATGGGAATGAAGCTGTGACTCAATGATGTTAGACACGCTCCAGATGTTCACTTGAATTTAGTTTCAGTTAAAAGGCTTGATTAATGAAGGGTTTATAAACACTTTCGGCTGTGGACAATGGAAGCTTACTAAATGCAACTTAGTGGTGGCTCGAGAAAAAGGTACTTCAAGTTTGTATGTGATGCATGCCATGATTGCAAAAGGTAGTGTGAATGCGGTTGAAAATAAAGAAGTTTGTAGCTTGTGGCACAGAAGACTTGGTCATATTAGTGAAAAAGGACTTAATTGTTTGGCTCAAAAGAATACTCTTTTCAGTTTGAAGAATGCATAATTGGAGAAATGTTCTCATTGCATGGCTGGCAAACAAAGAAGATTATCCTTCAAGAAGCATCAACCTTCAAAAAAATCAAACTTCTTGAAATTGGTAAACTTCGATATTTGTGATCCTTTGATGGTACGGTTTTTTAGTGGAGCTATTACTTTATTACTTTTATTGATGATCATTCAAGAAAACTTTGGACTTATGCTTTGAAAACAAAGAACCAAGCTTTAGAAAAGTTAAAACAATTCCAAGCTTTGATTGAGAGGCAAATAGGTAAAAAGCTTAAATGTATTCGCATTGATAATGGTGGTGAGTATTGTAGACCATTTGATGAGTGTTGCAAGCAGCAAGGCATTAGGCATGAAAAGACGCCTTGATGCACCACTATTTCGTGCTACATCTTGTGCTTAATTGAGTGAATTTTATCCACTAATTTCACACTTATTCATAAAAATCGCATGTTTTACATTTCCTTCCTGATTTTGTGCTATGATTGGAAACATGCTTCTTTGGCCTTAATTTTGCTAATTTTAATCCTCTCTTATAACCATTCGATGTATTGATATGTGTGTTAAGTGATTTTAGGATTTATAGGACAGAAATGACTTAGAGGATAGAAAGGAAGCATGTAAAAGTGGAAGGAATACAAGAAATTGAAGGAATTGCTGAGCTGTCCAGCCTGACCTCTTCATACTAAATCGATCATAACTTGAGCTACAGAGATTCAAATGAGGCGGTTCTAGTTGCATTAGAAAGCTAACATTCGGGGTTTCACAACGATATATAATTCGTCATAGTTGCTTTGCGGTTAAGCGATGCACACGCGTGAAGCACACGTACGCGTGGATTGTGCGGGAGACAAGCGACGCGTACGCGTGACAGAGTCACGTGCTGGACGTATCAGAAATCGTTGGGAGCAATTTCTGGGCTGCTTTTTACCCAGTTTTGGCCCAGAAAACACAGATTAGAGGCTGCAGAGTGGGAGAATCATTCATACATCAGACAACTTTTCATTCACATAATTTTAGGTTTTAGATGTAGTTTTTTAGGGAGAGAGGCTCTCTCCTCTCTCTTAGGTTTTAGGATTTTAGGATTAGCTTTTCTTAAATTCAGATTTCTATCTTGCTTTAATTTAGTTTTCTTCTCCTCTTATTTGTTCTAGCACTATAGTTTATCTAATTCTCTTATTTGTTGTTTATTTCCCCCAATTTGGTTTATGAACTCCATGTTAGATTCAATTTCTTATTTATTGCAATTTGAGGTATTTTAGATTTATGATTGCTTTCTTCAATTTATGTTATTGATGCTTTCAATTGGTTGTTTGGATTTTATTATCTCTTATTGTTTCTCTATGTTTTTATGTGGTGCCTTCTAAGTGTTTGATAAAATGATTGGAAGAGTTTTAAATTAGCTTTTTATGTCTTCTTGGCTTTGGTTGAGTAATTAGAGACTCTTGAGTTATCAAACTCTTTTGTTGATTGATAATTGAAAGTTGCTAATTGACTTGAATTCCACTAACTCTAATCATTCCTTGGGAGTTGACTAGGACTTGAGGATTCATATTGATTTATCCACTTGATGTACCTTCATAGTTAGAGGGTGACTAAGTGGGAGCAATGAACGATTCTCATCATAATTGATAAGGATAACTAGGATAGGACATCTAATTCTCATACCTTGCCAAGAGCTTTTCTAGTTATTAATTTACTTTCTTGCCATTTTATTTTCTTGTTCTCTTATTCAAAAACCCCGAAAGATACCTTTACATAACCAATTATAAGAACACTTCCCTGTAATTCCTTGAGAGACGACCCGAGGTTTAAATACTTCGGTTATCAATTTTATTAGGGGTTTCTTACTTTTAACAACCACATTTTTGTACGAAAGAATTTTTGTTGGTTTAGATACTATACTTGCAACGAGAATATACTGTAAAATTCTAGACCACGCAAGGATCCGTTCGTCAAAAAATGGCACCCTTGCCGGGGAATTGCAAACGTGTGCCTTATTATTGGTTATTGTATGTATTTGATTTTTGCTTGTTTGCTAGTTTTTGTTAGTTTAGGAATTAGTTGCTTATTTTTACTAGTTTTTGTTCTTATTTTCTTTAGTTACCATGAACTCTCACCCCTTTGGCTACGAGTTTGGTTACAATTATGTTGCAGGAAGAGGAGATTACAATGAGAACATGCATCAAAGATGGGACAACCAAAGATGGGAGGAGCCACAAGGATTTGATCAACCCTCTTGGCAACAAACTCCTCCAATGTGTTACAAGCAACAACCATTCTGTGATGCACATCAAGGCAATGGTTATGGTGGACCTTTCCGTGACAATCAACCCCTACCACGCTATACCTATGAGCTCCCTCCTCAACATAACTTTGAACCACCATACTCACAAGCCACCCACTATCAAACACCCTTCTATGATCTTAATCCTTATCCATCATACCAACCACCATATGAGCCATATGAACCACTTATAGAACCACCCCCATTCCAACACAATTACTCCCAAGAACCACCACCTCAATATACACCATCTCCATATCCTTATCAAAATGAACCACCTTCTTATCACGAGCCCTTCCTCCCAAGTAATGAACCCTCATATCCACCCCAATCTCCAATGAATGAAACCCTTGGTGTACTTCTTCAAGGGAATGAAGAGATGAAAAAGACGGTACTAGAATTCACGGCTACCTTGACCAAGGTAGTAAACTAATTAGCCTCCCAATGCTTGAATATTCTAGATACAACCATGGCCGCTCGCAGAGAATCAAGTGAGGAGCGTAGTATGAAAAAGAGATTGGAAACTCCGGTGGATAATGAGGATTGTGATTTTGTACTAGAACAATTGGAGGAAGCCGTAATTGTTGAAGAGAAAGAAGTAGTTGAAGACCTAGGAGATGCTGAACCTCCATGGGAATCTAGAGTTGTAGAGTATTCCTCCAATAAGCTTGAAATTGATGTTGAGGAGGATAGTGCACAACCTCCAAGGCATGTTCCTTATGAAGAATTGGACGAAATAGATCAAGAGGCAAGTTCCATTGGTGATGACGATCATGAATCAAGCCTTCCTAGTGATGAACTTGCATCCGCAATTGAACCCCTTGAGTTTGAAGAACCTTCTCCAAGTGAATTTGAAAATAATGTTGAGGTAGACTTTTCTCAACCTCCAGCTTATGACTTGAGTGACGGGGAAGAATTAGAAGAGCTTGATGAGGTTGCGGTTGAAGTTGAAAAGGCTTGCAAGGAGGTGGAAGAATTCAAAGAAGAGCACAAGGGAGTGAAGCTTACAAGACCATTGGAAACACTTCTCCCAAAGCCATCACCATCCATCCTTTCATTCAAGTGGGTAAACCTCTTATCTCTAAGCTTTATAATCCTACTTGAATATGGCTTGCTTGAGATGGATGGTCAACTTAGAGCTCTTTGTGGCTTTAAGAGTAAGAGGGAGATGGTTAGTGGTAGAAGTTGTCATGCAAGGTGCAATATGGTTGAAAGCTCAAAGTTTAAATGCAAAGGTTGGTGTAGAGCTCAATTGAATGGGTCTAAAAAGTTGTTTGGCCGCTTCAGTGAGAATTCAGATTGCTTGCCACCCGGTTGGAACAATGGTGATCAACACAAAGATGGTGCAAAAGAAAGGTCTGGGACCCCGAAATTCATTCCAACAATCAACACTCTTGGGACCTTGTCACTTGTTTTAACTTGCTTGAAGGCTATATGCGCCTAGTTTGGGACCCCGGAGGCTACTGGAGGTACAAACATTGGTGGGGATTCCTGGACGAGTTCAAGCACAAGCCGCCATGACAAGGAGCTCACCACATGTCCAACTTAAGGACTTTAACTAAAAGTGCTAGGTGGGAGACAATCCACCGTGGTATGATCGTTTCTTTTCATTTTTAGTTTTATTTTGTTTTATTTTTATTAGTGTTCATTCATTCATTCATTCTGCATCTTCATATGCATTATGCATTTACAAAATAAAAAAAAGAGAGAGAAAAGTGCGTTCCACGCGTGCGCGTGAACCACACACACGCGTCACATGCGACGCTAAAACTTACAGCAAGTTACGCGGGAGCTGCGCAAAAAGGGTGCCTTGCGCACGAGCTAACCCACGCGTGCGCGTGAGCGACACGTGTGCGTCACCCGTATTTTAGTCAACCCACGCGTAGGCGTCAGCGACGCGTACGCGTGGGGTGCAAAATCGGCGTCAATGAGTGATTTGGCTGAGAGTTGTGCTGCCTTGGTGTTGGTAACGTGCGTTTCGCACGACCAGAGGTCGCGCGTACGCGAGACTGACGCTCACGCGTCTGTGTTCATTTTGGCCATTCATGCGTATGTGTGGACGACGCTTACGCGTCGCATGGCCATTTCAGTTTTCACGCATACGCGTGATGCATGCGCGCCCGTCGCGTCCGTTTCTTGTTCTCTTATCATTTCTCCTTCTTTCTTCTCTCCTTTTCTTCTATCCTCCTCCTTTCTTACTTTCTTCTCCTCCTCATTCCCTTTCTTTTCTTCTATTTGTTACATTTGCATACTCGCATTCATGGCATCTTAACTTTATTGTTTCTTCTCCTTTTCTTTTCTATATTTGTTATTTTCACATTGGTGTTAACAAATTTTCTTACTTAATTGTTGCATATTTCTTGCCTTACTTTGGGTGCTTCTTGACTTATTTTCTATTTAGTTGACATGCCATGTGCTTCTATTGTTTTTCTCACTTACATGTTGTAGCTACCATGTAGTGAGACCCTCATCATTATTTGGCATTAAACCAACCATATTTTATTTATTTTCATATCTTTGTTTGTGAGTTATTCTTCTTCCTTTGTCTCTTCTTTCAGGAAGGCCACCAAGAAGGGGAACGGAAGAGCTTCTGAATGGGGAGACAAACAAGTCCATATGCACATTCTTTAGAGAAAAGCATCAGTTGTTGCAACCCGTCCACTTACACATCTCTGCATGCACCGAGGACGGTGCAATCTTTAAGTATGGGGAGGTCGATACCGACTTCCGTGGGTTAGTTACTTCCTTCTCAACACCAATTTTTATTTCTCTTTGTTAGTTCATTGCTGCATTTGCATGTTTGATTTGCATTTTGTTTGATTTTGTGCATATTTTACCAACTACTTGGTTGAAGTAATATTTTTTTTTCTAGAAATTATTTTATAGCATTTCACTAACTTGAATTAAAACTTTTGTTAAACTTGTTTGAAGAAATATTATATTGGAACATGGTTAGAGCTTGAACACACAAAACCAGTGAGATTTTGAGCCTATTTGATTGGTTTTATTTTATCAACCAATATTTTGTTTAGCTATGTGTTGTTCTCTCTAAAATTGTGATCTTTGTCTTGCTTGATTCTATATTTCCATTGTTTGATGTACACATGCACTTATATGATTGAGGCCTTTGTTCACTATAGCTCACTTACCCATATGGCCTTAACCTTTTCATTATCCTTTGCAAACCAAAGTTGAGCCTATTTTACCCATTTGTTCTTTACTTTAGCTCATCACTAACTCTAAGTAGAAAACAATAATGTTCTTAATTTGAATCCTTGGTTAGCTTAGACCAGTAAGAGTGTTCATGATTTAAGTGTGGGAAAATTGGGTTTGGAAATATTTGGTTTGGAAATTGGGTATTATATATTTTTAGTGGAAATGAACAAAATAGTTGAGCACATATTCTTGCATTCAATACCTTAATCATATGCATTGAGAAAAAAATAAAAACAAAAGAAAAGAAAAATAAAAAGAAAAAAAAAGAAAAAAAGAGCAAATAATAAAAAGAGCAAATAATAAAAAGGGAACAAAATGCCCCAAAGTAAATGATGATAACAATGCATATGTACTGTACTCAATTTGGGATCCATGAATATGTGGTAAACATAGTTAATGGGCAGTTAGATCTTGCATTGTAATTACATGGATTGTCTTAAGTTAGGTGGGAAGTTTAGGTTAATTAAGGATTCAGATTTTAGTCCACTTGACCAAATACAATCCTTCCTTGACTCTAACCCCATTACAACCCTTAAAAGACCTCTTGATATGTGTATATGTGCATTAATTCTTTGTTGATTGGTAGAAGAAGAGCAAACCTTAGAAAACAAGATTAGTAGAAAATTGAGAGAATCAAACCCTAAACACTTGAGTGACTAGAGTGTATACACTTCTAGTGAGGGTTCGATGCTCGATTCCTTGTTCCCGGCTTTCATGAGCTATTTTCTTCTGCAAGTCTATTTGTACTTCATTTTTTTATGATTTGAATTAGTGAAATCCAGTTCATATTTGTTCTTGAAAGGTTTATTTACTTTTCACCAAGTAGGTAGAATCATTTTTGTATGTAGTTGCATTTAGATAGGTTGCACTGCATAAGTCTTACCATTTTGCCTTCACTCTTTTAGTTCTCTTGAGCTTAGCATGAGGACATGCTAATGTTTAAGTGTGGCGAGATTTGATACACCACTATTTCGTGGTACATCTTGTGCTTAATTGAGTGGATTTTATCCACTAATCTCACACTTATTCATAGAAATCGCATGTTTTACATTTTCCTTCCTCATTTTGTGCTATGATTAGAAACATGCTTCTTTGGCCTTAATTTTGCTAATTTTAATCCTCTCTTATTACCATTCGATGCCTTGATATGTGTGTTAAGTGATTTCAGGGTTTATAGGGTAGAAATGGCTTAGAGGATAGAAAGGAAGCATGCAAAAGTGGAAGGAATACAAGAAATTGAAGGAATTGCTGAGCTGTCCAGCCTGACCTCTTCGTACTAAATTGATCATAACTTGAGCTAAAGAAGTTCAAATGAGGCAGTTTCAGTTGCGTTAGAAAGCTAACTTTTGGGGCTTCGCAATGATATATAATTTGTCATAGTTTCCTTGCGGTTAAGTGACACGCACATGTGAAGCGCGCGTACGCGTGGATTGTGCGGCAGACAAGCGATGCGTATGCGTGGGCGACGCGTACGCGTGACAGAGCCACGTGCTGGACGTATCAGAAATCGCTGGGTCTATTTTTTACCCTGTTTTTGGCCCAAAAAACACATATTAGAGGCTGCAGAGTGGGGGAATCATTCATACATCAGACAACTTTTCACTCACATAATAATAATAATAATTAATAAATAAAAGCAAGGTCCAAGGCTCTCAGCATCAATGACTAGGGAGCTCAAACATGATTAAAAGCTCAAAGAGTTGTTTCCCTAGTCATATGCTTGTGGTGTGATTGTGTCAAGTAATCCTTGAGACAGAACACTTAGAGTCAAGACCAAGTGCGTTTAACAGAGTATGCCAAAGGCTTTGAGCACCACTATCTGGGAGTAACTGAAAAAAAATCAGAACTCAAAGAGAGTTCCCCAGTTAAGTGCTTGTGGTGTTTCTGTGTCAAGTAACTCTTGAGACAAAACATTTAAAGTCACGGCTAGGCTCAAGGTGCAAAGCACCAAAGAAAAATAAATTAAAGTAAATTTTACTGTGTTCAAGGATTAAACTGAAATATAAAAGATAAGAGAATTCATAATATTATCCGGATTCTAATTCCGAATGATATTTACATTCTTTTGATTCAAAGGAGAGTGAGATGCCAAACCTATTCAAGATTGCAGTTGTAAACCCCACTATAAGAAGAGACACGAGCTTAATCAAACTCTCATTCTCATGCAAATTCAAATCATAAGCTTATATTAGTTTTGGTTGCTTGAGGACAAGCAAAAGTTTAAGTTTGGTGTTGTGATGCGTGAGCATCTAGTCTATCTTTTCCTAGTGAATTTGCACTTAAATTGTTGAGTTTAATTAAGAATTAATTATATTTTAGCCACTATGGATGCTATTTTGAGTTGTGGGTAACTTTATTTATTTTAGGTAGCATTTGGCGGAATTTGACGGAGTTTCTGCAGCACAAAAATCAAAGGAGATGGTTGCGAGGAGCGACGCGCACGCGTGCCTGACGCGTGCGCATGATCTGGAAGTATCCATGGCGACGCGTACGCGTGACTAATGTGTACACGTGAATTGAAGATTTGCTCAGCGACGCGTCCGGTGACCGACGCGTACGCGTGACTTGCGAAGACGACCAGCAACGCGTACGCGTGACTGACGCGAATGCGTGACGTGCGCGATCTATAGAATTTACAGAAATCGCTGGCGTGGATTTTAGGCCGCATTTTTACCCAGTTTCCAGCCCAGAAAACACAGATTGGAAGCTGCAGAATGGACAAACAATTGGTCCCCAACCATCAGCTGAAGACTTGTTAATTAATTCGAATTCAAATTTAAATCTTATTTTTAAGAAAAGATATTATTTTTAATTTTAGATAAAATTAGATTTTAAAATTATCAGGATTAGTTATAAATAGGAATTTAGATGCCATCAGATGAAAAAACTCTGTACATTTAGACACAGTACATTTTTACCAGAACCCTTATTTTTCTTCTCTGAACTATGAGCAACTAATCCTCTATTGCTAAGGTTAGGAGCTCTGTCTATTTGTATGGATTTATTCGTTTGATCTTTCTAATTTAATCCATGTTTAGATTTATATTTCAATAATTATATTTCGCTCTTTATTTTATGAATATGGGTGGAACGGAAGTATGACCCATGTTCTAATTGAGTTCTTGTAAAACTTGGAAAAGCTCTTTACTTGAACAACAACTTGAAAATATATTATACTGAATTTCTAATTGTTTGTATTTAATGGGATACGTGACATATAATCCCCTTATTTGTGGATAATTAGGATTCTGTTGGCATATAAACTAGAAATTGATCATCACCCTCTAATTGAAATTAATTGAAGGTCTAAGGAATTAGGGTCTAGTCACACATAGTTTGCCATGAAATTAAATCTTGCATGATTAAAATAGTTAGTAAAAAAAATAAATCCGGAAAAATAGATAACTCTGAAACCTTAACTGCTTTCTCAAATATTTTATTCCCAACTCATTGCTGCTTGCTTTCTAAAATTCTTAAAGTACTGTTTAATGCTCTTTGAATATCTCAAAACCATTTTCTGCTTGCCTAACTAATCCTATCAAACGCTATTGTTTCTTGATCCATCAATCCTCGTGGGATCGACCCTTACTCACGTAAGGTATTACTTGGTACGACCCGGTGTACTTGCCGGTAAGTTAGTGGGTTACAAATACCGCACCATTTAACGCCAAAATAGAGCATCAAGTTGGCGTTAAACGCCAAAAATAAGCAACAGCTTGGCGTTAAACGCCAGGAAAGGTATAAAAGCTGGCGTTTAACGCCAGAAACAGGCAACAATCTAGCGTTAAATGCCAGAATTTCACTCTAAGGGCGTTTTTGCACGCCTAAATGGAGCAGGGATGAGAAGTCCTTGACCCCTTAGGATCTATGGGCCCCATAAGATCCTACCTACCCCACCCCTCTCTCTCCCCCTCACACATCTCTATAACACTTTACCCAAAACACCACTCACCTATCAAATCCTATTCTCTTCCCTATATTCTCTTCACCAATCACCTCCATCCCTCTTCCAAAAAAAAAAACCCTACATACCTCACTTTTCAAATTCAAACACTCTTCCCTCCCAAACCCACCCAATTTCATTCGGCCACTCTCCCTCTCTTTCCCTATAAATACCCCTCTTCACTCCTTCATTTTCACACATCACAAACCCTCTGCTACCCCCTTGGCCGAACCTATCTCTCCCTCCATCTCCTTCATTTTCTTCTTCTTCCCCTTCTTTCTTTCTTCTTTTGCTCGAGGAGGAGCAAACCTTTTAAGTTTGGTGTGGTAAAAGCATTGCTTTTTGTTTTTCCATAACTATTTATGGCACCTAAGGCCGGAGAAACCTCTAGAAAGAGGAAAGAGAAGGCAAAAGCTTCCACCTCCGAGTCATGAGAGATGGAGAGATTCATCTCAAAGATCCATCAAGACCACTTCTATGAAGTTGTGGCCAAGAAGAAGGTGATCCCTGAGGTACCTTTCATGCTCAAGAAGAATGAGTATCCGGAGATCTGACATGAGATCCGAAGAAGAGGTTGGGAAGTTCTCACCAACCCCATTTAACAAGTCAGAATCTTAATGGTTCAAGAGTTCTATGCCAATGCATGGATCACTAGGAACCATGATCAAAGTATGAACCCAAATCCAAATAATTGGCTTACAATGGTTCAGGGGAAATACTTAGATTTCAGTCCGGAAAATGTAAGGTTGGCGTTCAACTTGCCAATGATGCAAGAAAACGCACGCTCATACACTAGAAGTGTCAACTTTGATCAAAGGTTGGACCAAGTCCTCATGGACATATGTGTGGAAGGAGCTCAATGGAAAAGAGACTCAAGAGGCAAGCCGGTTCAATTGAGAAAACCGGACCTTAAGCTTGTGGCTAAAGGATAGTTGGAGTTCATCCAACGCTCTATCATTCCTACTAGCAACCAATCTGAAATAACTGTGGATTAGGCCGTCATGATCCATAGTATCATGATTGGGGAGGAAGTGAAAGTTCATGAGATCATACCTCTAAAACTCTATAAGGTGGCTGACAAGTCCTCCACTATGGCAAGGTTAGCCTATCCTCATCTCATTTGTCATCTATGCAGTTTAGCTGGAATTGTCATAGAGGAAGACATCCTCATTGAAGAGGACAAGCCCATCACTAAGAAAAGGATGGAGCAAACAAGAGAGCCCACTCATGGACCTCAACAAGAGCATGAGGAAATTCCTCATCAAGAAATCCCTAAGATGCCTCAAGGGATGTATTTTTCTCCACACAACTATTGGGAGCAACTCAACACCTCTTTGGAAGGCTTGAGTTACAACATGGACCAACTAAAGGTGGAACACCAAGAGCACTCCATCATTCTCCATAAGATTAGAGAAGATCAAAGAGCTATGAGAGAGGAGCAATAAAGGCAAGGAAGAGACATATGGGAGCTCAGGCGTTCCATTGGATCTTCAAGAGGAAGAACTAGCCGCCATCACTAAGGTAGACCCGTTCTTTAATCTCCTTGTTCTTATTTTTTTGTTTTTCGATTTTATGCTTTATGTGCTATCCATGTTTGTGCCTTCACTACATGATCATTATTATCTAGTGTCTATGTCTTAAAGCTATGAATAATTCCATGAATCATTTACCTCTCTTAAATGAAAAATGTGCCTAATTACAAAAGAATAAGAAGTACTTGGATTTCAAATTTTATCTTGAAATTAGTTTAATTATTTTGATGTGGTGGCAATACTTTTTGTTTTCTGAATGAATGCTTGAACAGTGCATATTTTTTATAGTGAAGTTTATGAATGTTAAAATTGTTGGCTCTTGAAAGAATGATGAACAAAGAGAAATATTATTGATAATCTAAAAAATCATGAAATTGATTCTTGAAGCAAGAAAAAGCAGTGAAAAAAAGAAAATAGCAAAAAAAAAAAAGAGAAAACAAAGAAAAATGGTGAAAAAAAAATAGAAAGAAAAAGAAAAAGCAAGCAGAAAAAGCCAATAGCCCTTTAAACCAAAAGGCAAGGGTAAAGAGGATCCAAGGCTTTGAGCATTAATGGATAGGAGGGCCTAAAGGAATAAAATCCTGGCCTAAGTGGCTAAATCAAGCTGTCCCTAACCATGTGCTTGTGGCATGAAGGTCCAAGTGAAAAGCTTGGACTGAGTGGTTAAAGTCGTGATCCAAAGCAAAAAGAGTGTGCTTAAGAACTCTGTACACCTCTAACTGGGGACTCTAGCAAAGCTGAGTCACAATCTGAAAAGGTTCACCCAGTTATGTGTCTGTGGCATTTATGTATCCGGTGGTAATACTGGAAAACAAAGTGCATAGGGCCACGACCAAGACTCATAAAGTAGCTGTGTTCAAGAATCAACATACTGAACTAGGAAAATCAATAACACTATCTAAAATTCTGAGTTCCTATAGATGCCAATCATTCTGAATTTCAAAGGATAAAGTGAGATGCCAAAACCATTCAGAAGCAAAAAGCTACTAGCCCGCTCATCTAATTGGGACTAAGTTTCATTGATATTGTGAGATTCATTGTATATTCTCTTCTTTTTATTCTATTTTATTTTCAGTTGCTTGGAGACAAGCAACAATTTAAGTTTGGTGTTGTGATGAGTGGATAATTTATACGCTTTTTGGCATTATTTTTAGAGAGTTTTTAGTAGGATCTAGTTACTTTTTAGTATATTTTTATTAGTTTTTAAGCAAAATTCACATTTATGGACTTTACTATGAGTTTGTGTGTTTTTTTGTGATTTTAGGTATTTTCTGTCTGAAATTGAAGGACCTGAGCAAAAATCTGATTCAGAGGCTGAAAAAGGACTGCTGATGCTGTTGGATTCTGACCTCCCTGCACTCGAAATGGATTTTTTGGAGCTACAGAAACCTAAATGGTGCGCTTTCAATTGCGTTGGAAAGTAGACATCCTGGGCTTTCCAGCAATATATAATAGTCCATACTTTGCTCGAGTTTTGATGACGCAAACTGGCGTTTAAATGCCAACTTCCTGCCCTATTCTGGCGTTAAACGCCAGAAACAGGATAGAAGCTGGAGTTAAACGCCCAAACTGGCATAAAAACTTGCGTTTAACTCCAAGAAAAGTTTTTACACATGAAAGCTTCAATGCTCAGCCCAAGCACACACCAAGCGGGCCCGGAAGTGGATTTCTGCATCATTTACTTATTTTTGTATCCCTAGTAACAAGTTTAGTATAAATAGAACTTTTTACTATTGTACTCACATCTTTGGATTATCCTTAGATCATCTTTGATCAGTTTTATGCTATCTTAGACTTTTATAGGGGCTAGCCATTCGGCCAGACCTGGACCATTATCACTTATGTATTTTCAACGGTGGAGTTTCTACACACCATAGATTAAGGTGTGGAGCTCTGCTGTTCCTCGAGTATTAATGCAATTACTACTGTTTTCTATTCAATTCATGCTTATTCTTGTTCTAAGATATCCGTTCACATACAAGAACATGATGAATGTGATGATTATGTGACGCCCATCACCATTCTCAACTTATGAACGCGTGCCTGACAAACACTTCCGTTCTACATGAAAACAAGCTTGAATTCATATCTCTTGGATTCCTGGTCCATGCATTTGATTGCCTCTCCTGACAATAGAGCCTTCAATTTCTTGAGATCAGAGTCTTTGTGGTATAAGCTAGAACCAATTGGCAGCATTCTTGAGATCTGGAAAGTCTAAACCTTGTCTGTGGTATTTCGAGTAGAATCTGGGATGGGATGACTGTGACGAGATTCAAACTCATAACTGTTGGGCGTAGTGACAGACGCAAAAAGATCACTAGATCCTATTCCAACACAAGTGAAAACCGACAGATGTTTAGCCCTATGTAACCCGTAGCTGGACCATTTTCACTAAGAGGAAGGACGGTAGCTATTGACAACGGTGATCCCCCAACATACAGCTTGCCATAGAAGGGAGTATGAAGGATTGGATGAAGGCAGTAGGAAAGCAGAGATTCAGAAGGAATAACACATCTCCATACGCTTATATGAAATTCCCACCAATGAATTACATAAGTATCTCTATCTTTATTTTATGTTTATTTATCTTTTAATTATCAAAACTCTATAACCATTTGAATCTGCCTGACTGAGATTTACAAGATGACCATAGTTTGCTTCAAGTCGACAATCTCCGTGGGATCAACCCCTACTCACGTAAGGTTTATTACTTGGACGACCCAGTGCACTTGTTGGTTAGTTGTGCGAAGTTGTGAAAAAGATTTGAGATTACAATTGTGTGTACCAAGTTGTTGGCGCTATTGAGATCACAATTTCGCGCACCACTCCTCTTGCTACACACTTCAAATTGAGTCGCAAGCAAAGTCTGTCAAGTGATGAAGAGAAGAAAGACATGGAAAAAGTTCCATATGCATCAGCTGTGGGTAGTTTAATGTATGCCATGGTGTGCACAAGACCGGATATAGCTCATGCTATCGGTTGTGTTAGCTGTTTTGTTTCAAATCTAGGAAGAGAGCATTGGAATGTGGTAAAATGGATAATGAGATATCTTCGTGGTACTTCTAGCATGAAGTTGTGTTATGGAAGTGATAAGCCTATTCTAGTTGGTTACACTGACTCAGATATGGCAGGAAATATTGATTCTAGAACGTCCATTTCAGGCTTCTTGATCAACTTTACGGGTGGAGCTGTGTATTGGCAATCTAGATTGCAAAAATGTGTTGCTTTGTCTACTACCGAGGCCGAGTTTATTGCCATACCAAACCGTGCAAGGAGATGCTTTGGATGAAGAAATTCTTAAAGGAACTCGGATTTACTCAAGAGAGGTATGTGTAGCTTTGTGATAGTCAAATTGCTATACATCTTGGTAAAAAACTCTACTTTTCATTCTCAATCCAAACATATTGATGTGAGGTATCATTTGATACATGATGTTTTGGATGCTGAGTTATTGGAACTTGAAAAGGTTCATACTAATGAGAATGGTTCTGATATGATGACCAAGGCATTACCAAGATAGAAGTTTGAAGTTTGTTGCTTAATCATCGGATTGACAGTTACCTCCACATAGTCATGAGGGGGAGATTTGTTGGGTTTTTGGGCTCCCTTCCTATGTGGAGAAAAAGTCTAAATGTTAGTATCCAATCCCATGAATAGTTGAAGTGGCTGAGGTGAGTTAGGGTTGAGGGAGAGAGGTCTCATTTGCTAGAAGAACACCAAACACTAGAGAGAAGAGAAGAGAGAAAGTCATTTTCGCACATATACAAAGCTGTCTCTGTAAATTGGTTGTTGCAGATTTGTTAACCGGTGGATCGAGCTCAAATTTGAACAATGTGTTTCAGACACCTGGTTCTTTGTTTTCACCGTTCGGATCTTTGATTGAATATTTGTAGCCGGAGATACTGGCCATGCACAACAGCTCTATTTTTGTAGTATTTTTCATATTCTTGTTCTTGTTTTGAAAGCTTTGAAGCTTGGGTTGTTTGACTTGTTGTATGTACATTTTGTGCAGTAATTTGTGACTCTTTTGTACCCTATTTTTCATCATAGTGAATCTATTTCCTAGTCTTGGTGACTCGTGATTTTTACTTCTCGCATTGAGAAGGTTTCCACATTAAAAATCTTAATGTGTTAGCTTGTCTCTAATTTTTAGTTTATGTAATTTTTTCACTGCTATTGGGTATTATTGTGATGGTATTAATACTTGTTGTAAGTGGATATTGTTGCTCCTCTAATACTTGAAAGTAGAAAATTGTGTGTTTTATTCCTATAAGTATTTGCAATATATAAGAACAAAAAATGGAATATTAGAAGGTCGGGTCTTTCCTAGGAACAAGCTCGCCATGGTGCGCGTACCTGACACGTGCGCGTGATTTGGAGATTTGTACAGCGACGTGTGCGCGTACCTGACGCGTACGCATGACACACGAAGAAGACCATCGACGCGTACGCGTGACTGACGCGTACACGTGACATGCGCCACGTGCAGAAAACGCTGCAGGCAATTTTTGGGCCCCATTTTGGCACTCAAGTAAGGCGTAGCTCTTCACCAAGTTAGGCATGGATCCTACGAAGCAAGTGGTCTCCATCCATCAATTGAAGACTTGCTGATTGCTATAATTAATTCTGATTTAAATTTAAATTTGATTTTAAAATAGGAAAAGATATTATTTTAATTTTAGGAAATAGATTTTAAATTAAGAGGGATTCAATTCCACTTTTAATTCCACCTCAACCCAATTTACAGTTACCAGAATCCTTATTTTCTCTCTGAACCATGAGCAACTAAACCTCCACTGTTAAGGTTAGGAGCTCTGTCTATTATATGGATTGATTCTATTGTTTTTGTCTATTTTAATTCATGTACTAATTTATAATTCAAGAATTGTTTTCGTTCTTTATTTTATGAATTTGGGTGGAACGGAAGTATGACCCTCTTTCTAACTGAGTTCTTGTATAACTTGGAAAAGCTCTTTACTTGAACAACAGCTTGAAAATACATTCTCCTAAATTTCTAATTATCTGGACTTAACGGGATACGTGACATATAATCCTCTTATATTTGGGTAATTAGGATTTTTTGTGGCGTAATAACTAGAATTAAACTTCACCCCCTAATTGGAATCAATTGACCAAGGAATTGGTGGTTGATGAGAGTTAGAGGAGACTAGAAAGGTCTAAGGATGAGGATGGGTGCTATCCCGCTCACGTGTTAATGAGAGTGAGAACGTGATAAAAGATTGGGGGGGGGGGGTTAATGAACTTAAGCATGAGGGATTAATAATGGAATAACGAGATTAAAGTAGTAAACAAACGAATGGGGTTATGTTAGGTTGAATCCTTTGAAACTTGATGAAATTATGAATTGATTTAGAATGTATTAGTGACTTCTTGCCTGGCAAGGATGGTGGTGTCATCCCGCTTGCTCAGTGCGTTAATCGCTAGGCGGGGATGATGGTTGATCTCGCCCGCAGTAAGAATGGCAGTGTTATCTTGCTCACGAGATAATGAAATCGATGAATCAGTAACGAATTGGGTTAATAAATTTAATAGCTTGTGAAACTGAATAAAGTTAATGACTAATGATCAACTGCTTGGGTAAGATGTATAATAACCCAAGTTTTTTTTTGAAAATTAAATATTAAATTATTTATGATTTATTATATTTGATAATTATATTTAAAGAAAATTATTTTTCTAAAAAGTAATTAAATTAAATATTATGATATTTTGAGTTTAAAATCTATTAGGATTTATAAATTTTTTAATAATTGAGTGTTTTCATATTAGAAATTTAAAATTTTAATAATTAAAGATAATAAATATTTTATATAATTTAATTTGAATAATTAAAAGCTTTGACTAATATTATGAACCAAAAAATTATTTATTTATCTACAATTTTAAATTAGAAGTACTTAATTAAAAATAATTTGTAATTTGAAAAATAAAATATTATTCTTAAAATTAATTATATTGATTAAATTTGGTTTTAAATTAATACTCTACCCTAACCCTAAATTCCCAATTCAAACCCTAATTTTACCAACCCTAACCCTATTACCCAATTCACCCACACGTATACCCTCTACCTATTCACCCTTCAGTGAGCCACGCTCACTTTCTCCTCACTAACTCACCACCTCATCCACCACCCTCCTCTTCCCAGATATATACATACACAGACTCACCTCACTCACTCTCAGCATCACCAACGCACTCACACTCAAGTCCCTCACTCTCGCTTCTCACACGCAGAAATAGAAAGGGAGAAGGGAGAGCTCGTAAAACAGAGAAATGGAGGTGCGCCTTGCCGCCGACCCATGCCTCGTCACCGCCGTCCATGCACGTTGTCTTCCTTGGAGCTATCGCCATCGCCTCAGCTGTTCCCATTGCCGCTGAAGGTCTATTACCCTCACCGTTCGTCCCAGCCGCCCCTGCCATGGAGTTCATCGCAATCAGACTAGGAAAGGAATGAAAGAACTCGCCGAAGTCTGTGACATCGTCGCGATGGTGGAGTGGACTTTGCAGAAAGAGGGTCTGACATGAGGTTGAAGAGAACACGAAAACTAAGAAAGGAGGGAGGCCCTATTCTCCGCTGCCATGCCTTCACGTCGTCGAACCGCCACTGCCACTACTAGGGTTTGGCTCCGTTGGGTTTTTCTGCCACCGAGGGACCCGTCACCGCCAGCTCCATCACTGACGTACCACCGCGCCGCTGCTAGGGCCAGTCACCATTGCCAAGCTCCTTGTCGCTACTCTGATTATCGGAAGTCACTCACGAAGCTACTGCCACCCTTCCTCTATTCTTTTCAACTTTTGTAAGATGTCCCCAATTCAAAAATCATCATTGTTACCGTTCTATTTTCATAGTTGATTGAGAATTTTGAGACATTATTTCATTAGGGTTATGTCAGTGCCACTGCAAATTGTTCGATGGCTGATGTTGTTGCTGTGGGTTAGAACGATGTTGGAGTCACGCTTAATTTTGTGGATTTCAACTAACTAAGGTAGGGGGTTCATTTTAAAATTAATAATTTTTAAATTAAGAATGCCAAAAAGCATACTGAATGATGCGTGAGCATCTTATACCCTTTTTCATAGCATTTTTTAGTTGTTTTTAGTTAGATTTTATTAAGTTTTACCATGTTTTAGTGTAAAATTTATCTTTGGATGATACTTTGAGTTTTTGTGTTATTTTTATGATTTTAAGTGAATTTTGGGCGAATTTGGCAGAATCTTGTTCAAAGACAAAGAAAGGATAGCAGATGCTGTCAATCCTAACCTCCTTGCACTCCAACGAACTTAACCTGAGCTATAGAGATCCAATTGACACAGTCTCAATGGCATTAGAAAGTTAACTTCCAGAGCTTTTTAGCAATATTTAATAGTCTACACTTTTCTTCCAGAATGACTGCCAAAATTGGCGTTAAACTCCAAGCTTGGGTATTTAACGCCCAAGAAGGACTGACCTCCCAAGTTGAACGCCCAAAACTGGCATTCAACGCCAGCCAGGGATCAGAACCTAGTGAATTCACCCCCTTCTCTACGATCAATGCCCAGATCCCAAGTTGAACACTAGACATCAGCCCAAATACTCACCAAGTAGGCCCCAAAGTAGATTTTAGCATTCCGTAGGCTTTTCTTATTTTCTTTTTGTAATTTTTAAATTAAAAATAATATCTTTTAGGTTTAGTCTTAGGGGTTTTTACTATAAATAAGGAACTTCCTTCCTCTTGAGGATCATGTCTGCGGGAGGGGAGACACATTACTACAGATCTTCTTCTACTTTTAACCTTGTGGTGCACGAAATTGTGATCATCAATGGCGCCATCAACATGGTACGCTCATTGCAATCTCAACTCTGTATCACAACTTCGCACAACTAACCAGCAAGTGTACTGGGTCGTCCAAGTAATAAACCTTACGCGAGTAAGGGTCGATCCCACAGAGATTGTTGGTATGAAGCAAGCTATGGTCACCTTGTAAATCTTAGTCAGGCAGACTCAAATGGGTATAGATGATGAATAAAACATAAAGATAAAGATAGAGATACTTATGCAATTCATTAGTGAGAACTTCAGATAAGCGAATGGAGATGCTTTGTCCCTTCCGTCTCTCTGCTTTCCTACTGTCTTCATCCAATCCTTCTTACTCCTTTCCATGGCAAGCTTATGCAAGGGTTTCACCGTTGTCAGTGGCTACCTTCCATCCTCTCAGTGGAAATCTTCAACGCACCCTGTCACGGCACGGCTATCCAGCTGTCGGTTCTCGATCATGTCGGAATAGAATCCAGTGATTCTTTTGCGTCTGTCACTAACGCCCCACAATCGCGAGTTTGAAGCACGTCACAGTCATTCAATCATTGAATCCTACTCAGAATACCACAGACAAGGTTAGACCTTCCGGATTCTCTTGAATGCCGCCATCAGTTCTAGCCTATACCACGAAGACTCTGATCTCACGGAATGGCTGGCTCGGTTGTCAGGCAAGCGCTCGGTTGTCAGGCGATCAACCATGCACCGTGTATCAGGAATCCAAGAGATATTCACCCAATCTAAGGTAGAACGGAGGTGGTTGTCAGTCACACGTTCATAGGTGAGAATGATGATGAGTGTCACGGATCATCACATTCATCAAGTTGAAGAACAAGTGATATCTTGGAACAAGAACAAGCGGAATTGAATAGAAGAACAATAGTAATTGCATTAATACTCGAGGTACAGCAGAGCTCCACACCTTAATCTATGGTGTGTAGAAACTCCACCGTTGAAAATACATAAGAACAAGGTCTAGGCATGGCCGTGAGGCCAGCCCCATGATCTAAGATCTAAAGTGATCAAAAGATGAAAATACAATAGTAAAAGATCCTATTTATAGGGAACTAGTAGCTTAAGAATTACAAAGATGAGTAAAAGACATAAAAATCCACTTCCGGGCCCACTTGGTGTGTGCTTGGGCTGAGCATTGAAGCATTTTCGTGTAGAGACTTCTCTTGGAGTTAAATGCCGGCTTTTGTGCCAGTTTGGGCGTTTAACTCCCACTTTGGTGCCAGTTCCGGCGTTTAACGCTGGGAATTCTGAAGGTGACTTTGAACGCCGGTTTGGGCCATCAAATCTTGGGCAAAGTATGAACTATCATATATTGCTGGAAAGCCCAGGATGTCTACTTTCCAACGCCATTAAGAGCGCGCCAATTAGGCTTCTGTAGCTCCAGAAAATCCACTTCGAGTGCAGGGAGGTCAGAGTCCAACAGCATCTGCAGTCCTTTTCAGTCTCTGAATCAGATTTTTGCTCAGGTCCCTCAATTTCAGCCAGAAAATACCTGAAATCACAGAAAAACACACAAACTCATAGTAAAGTCCAGAAAAGTGAATTTTAACTAAAAACTAATAAAAATATACTAAAAACTAACTGAATCCTACTAGAAACATACTAAAAACAATGCCAAAAAGCGTACAAATTATCCGCTCATCACAACACCAAACTTAAATTGTTGCTTGTCCCCAAGCAACTGAAAATCAGATAAGATAAAAAGAAGAGAATATACTATAGACTCCAAATTATCAATGAAACTTAGCTCCAATTAGATGAGCAGGACTAGTAGCTTTTTGCCTCTGAACAGTTTTGGCATCTCACTTTATCCTTTGAAATTCAGAATGATTGGCTTCTCTAGGAACTCAGAGTCCAGATAGTTGGTGCGCAAAATCATGATCACTACAACTTTGCACAACTAACCAGCAAGTGCACTGGGTCGTCCAAGTAATAAACCTTACGCGAGTAAGGGTCGATCCCACGGAGATTGTTGGTATGAAGCAAGCTATGGTCACCTTGTAAATCTTAGTCAGGCAGACTCAAATGAGTATAGATGATGAATAAAACATAAAGATAAAGATAGGGATACTTATGTATATCATTGGTGAGAGCTTCAGATAAGCGTATGAAGATACTATCCCTTCCGTCTCTCTGCGTTCCTACTGTCTTCATCCAATCCTTCTTACTCCTTTCCATGGCAAGCTTATGCAAGGGTTTCACCGTTGTCAGTGGCTACCTCCCATCCTCTCATTGGAAATGTTCAACGCACCCTGTCACGGCACGGCTATCCATCTGTCGGTTCTCAATCAGGCCGGAATAGAATCCAGTGATTCTTTTGCGTCTGTCACTAACGCCCCGCCCTCAGGAGTTTGAAGCACGTCACAGTCATTCAATCATTGAATCCTACTCAGAATACCACAGACAAGGTTAGACTTTCCGGATTCTCTTGAATGCCGCCATCAGTTCTTGCCTATACCACGAAGACTCTGATCTCACGGAATGGCTGGCTCGTTTATCAGGCGAGCGCTCGGTTGTCAGGCGATCAACCATGCATCGTGTATCAGGAATCCAAGAGATATTCACCCAATCTAAGGTAGAACGGAGGTGGTTGTCAGTCACACGTTCATAGGTGAGAATGATGATGAGTGTCACGGATCATCACATTCATCAAGTTGAAGAACAAGTGATATCTTGGAACAAGAACAAGCGGAATTGAATAGAAGAACAATAGTAATTGCATTAATACTCGAGGTACAGCAGAGCTCCACACCTTAATCTATGGTGTGTAGAAACTCCACTGTTTGAAATACATAAGAACAAGGTCTAGGCATGGCCGAATGGCCAGCCTCCCAAAGTGATCAAAAGATCTAAAGATCAAAAGATTCCAAAGATCAGAAGATGAAAATACAATAGTAAAAGGTCCTATATATAGAGAACTAGTAGCCTAGGGTGTACAGAGATGAGTAAATGACATAAAAATCCACTTCCGGGCCCACTTGGTGTGTGTTTGGGTTGAGCAATGAAGCATTTTTCGTGTAGAGACTCTTCTTGGAGTTAAACGCCAGCTTTGGTGCCATCAAATCTTAGGCAAAGTATGAACTATCATATATTGCTGGAAAGCCCAGGATGTCTACTTTCCAACGCCGTTGAGAGCGCGCCAATTGGGCTTCTGTAGCTCCAGAAAATCCACTTAGAGTGCAGGGAGGTCAGAATCCAACAGCATCTGCAGTCCTTTTCAGTCTCTGAATCAGATTTTTGCTCAGGTCCCTCAATTTCAGCCAGAAAATACCTGAAATCACAGAAAAACACACAAACTCATAGTAAAGTCCAGAAAAGTGAATTTTAACTAAAAACTAATAAAAATATACTAAAAACTCAACTCAAACTACTAAAAACATACTAAAAACAATGCCAAAAAGCGTACAAATTATCCGCTCATCACAACACCAAACTTAAATTATTGCTTGTCCTCAAGCAACTGAAAATCAAATAAGATAAAAAGAAGAGAATATACTATAGACTCCAAATTATCAATGAAACTTAGCTCCAAATTAGATGAGCGGGACTAGTAGCTTTTTGCCTCCGAACAGTTTTGGCATCTCACTTTATCCTTTGAAATTCAGAATGATTGGCTTCTTTAGGAACTCAGAATCCAGATAGTGTTATTGATTCTCCTAGTTAAGTATGATGATTCTTGAACACAGCTACTTTATGAGTCTTGGCCGTGGCCCAAAGCACTCTGTCTTCCAGTATTACCACCGGATACATACATGCCACAGACACATAATTGGGTGAACCTTTTCAGATTGTGACTCAGCTTTGCTAGAGTCCCCAATTAGAGGTGTCTAGGGTTCTTAAGCACACTCTTTTTGCCTTGGATCACACTTTATTTCTTTCTTTTTCTTTCTTTTTCTCTCTTTTTCTCTTTTTCCTTCTTTTTTTTCGTTTTTTTTTATATTCACTGCTTTTTCTTGCTTCAAGAATCATTTTTATGATTTTTCAGATCCTCAGTAACATGTCTCCTTTTTCATCATTCTTTCAAGAGCCAACAATTTTAACATTCATGAACAACAAATTCAAAAGACATATGCACTGTTCAAGCATACATTCAGAAAACAAAAAGTATTGTCACCACATCAAACTAATTAAGCTAGTTTTAAAGATGAATTTGAAATCTTGTACTTCTTGTTCTTTTGTGATAAAAACAGTTTTCTTTTAAGAAAGGTGATGGATTCATAGGACATTCATAACTTTAAGGCATAGACACTAAGACACTAATGATCATAAGACACAAACATAGACAAACATAAGCATGAAAATTTCGAAAAACAGAAAAACAAAGAACAAGGAAATTAAAGAACGGGTCCACCTTGGTGATGGCGGCTTGTTCTTCCTCTTGAAGATCCTATGGAGTGCTTGAGCTCCTCAATGTCTCTTCCTTGTCTTTGTTGCTCCTCTCTCATGATTCTTTGATCTTCTTTAATTTCATGGAGGAGGATGGAATGTTCTTGGTGCTCCACCCTTAGTTGTCCCATATTGGAACTCAATTCTCCTAGGGAGGTGTTGATTTGCTCCCAATAGTCTTGTGGAGGAAAGTGCATCCCTTGAGGCATCTTAGGGACTTCATGAGGAGGAGGATCTCTTGTTTGCTCCATCCTTTTCTTAGTGATGGGCTTGAGGTCATGCCTTCTCAGTTGAACCGGCTTCCCTCTTGAATTTCTCTTCCATTGGGCGTCCTCTTCACAGATATCTATGAGGACTTGGTCCAACCTTTGATCAAAGTTGACCTTTCTTCATGGCCACAACTTCATAGAAGTGGTCTTGATGCACCCTTGAGATGAATCTCTCCATCTCCCATGACTCGGAGGTGGAAGCTTTTGCCTTCCCTTTCCTCTTTCTAGAGGTTTCTCCGGCCTTGGATGCCATAAATGGTTATGGAAAAACAAAAAGCAATGCTTTTACCATACCAAACTTAAAAGGTTTGCTCGTCCTCGAGCAAAAGAAGAAAGAAGAGAGTAGAAGAAGAAGAAATGAGGAAGAAGGGAATGGCTTTGTGTTCGGCCAAAGAGGGGGAGAAGTGGTGTTTAGGTTGTGTGAAAATGAAGGGGGAAGAAAGGTTTTTGGGGAAGAGGTGTTTGAGGTGATTGGTGAATGGGTGAAGAAGAGAGAGAGTGGTGGGGTTGGTGGGGATCCTGTGGGGTCCACAGATCCTGAGGTGTCAAGGAAAAGTCATCCCTGCACCAAATGGCATGAAAAAACACGTTTTGAGCCAATTCTGGCGTTAAACGCCGGGCTGGTGCCCATTTCTGGCGTTTAACGCCAGGTTCTTGCCCTTTCCTGGCGTTTAACGCCAGTCTGGTGCCCCTTTCTGGCGTTAAACGCCCAGAATGGTGCCAGACTGGGCGTTAAACGCCCACCTGCTAGCCTTACTGGCGTTTAAACGCCAGTAGGTTCTTCCTCCAGGGTGTGCTGTTTTTCTTCCTATTTTTCATTCTATTTTTGTTTTTTCAATTGATTTTGTGACTTCTTATGATCATCAACCTACAAAAAAAAAACATAAAATAACAAAAGAAAATAGATAAAATATAACATTGGGTTGCCTCCCAATAAGCGCTTCTTTAATGTCAGTAGCTTGACAGAGGGCTCTCATGGAGCCTCACAGATACTCAGAGCAATGTTGGAACCTCCCAACTCCAAACTTAGAGTTTGAATGTGGGGGTTCAACACCAAACTTAGAGTTTGGTTGTGGCCTCCCAACACCAAACTTAGAGTTTGACTGTGGGGGCTCTGCTTGACTCTGATTTGAGAGAAGCTCTTCATGCTTCCTCTCCATGGTGACAGAGGGGTATCCTTGAGCCTTAAACACAAAGGATTCTTCATTCACTTGAATGATCAGTTCACCTCCATCAACATCAATCACAGCCTTTGCTGTGGCTAGGAAGGGTCTGCCAAGGATGATAGATTCATCCATGCATTTCCTAGTCTCTAGGACTGTGAAATCAGTAGGGATGTAATGGTCTTCAACTTTTACCAGAACATCCTCTACAAGTCCATAAGCTTGTTTTCTTGAGTTGTCTGCCATCTCTAGTGAGATTCTTGCAGCTTGTACCTCAAAGATCCCTAGCTTCTCCATTACAGAGAGAGGCATGAGGTTTACACTTGACCCTAAGTCACACAGAGCCTTCTTGAAGGTCATGGTGCCTATGGTACAAGGTATTGAAAACTTCCCAGGATCTTGTCTCTTTTGAGGTAATTTTTGCCTAGACAAGTCATCCAGTTCTTGGGTGAGCAAAGGAGGTTCGTTCTTCCAAGTCTCATTTCCAAATAACTTGTCATTTAGCTTCATGATTGCTCCAAGGTATTTAGCAACTTGCTCTTCAGTGACATACTCATCCTCTTCAGAGGAGGAATACTCATCAGAGCTCATGAAAGGCAGAAGTAAATTCATTGGAATCTCTATGGTCTCATTTTGAGCCTCAGATTCCCATGGTTCCTCATTGGGAAACTCATTGGAGGTCAGTGCACGCCCATTGAGGTCTTCCTCAGTGGCGTTCACTTCCTTTCCTTCCTCTCCAAATTCGGCCATGTTGATGGCCTTGCACTCTCCTTTTGGATTTTCTTCTGTATTGCTTGGAAGAGTACTAGGAGGGAGTTCAGTAACTTTCTTACTCAGCTGTCCCACTTGTGCCCCCAAATTCCTAATGGAGGACCTTGTTTTAGTCATGAAACTTTGAGTGGTTTTGATTAGATCAGAGACCATGGTTGCTAAGTCAGAGTGGTTCTGCTTAGAGTTCTCTGTCTGTTGCTGAGAAGATGATGGAAAAGGCTTGCCATTGCTAAACCTATTTCTTCCACCATTATTGTTGTTGAAACCTTGTTGAGGTCTCTGTTGATCCTTCCATGAGAAATTTGGATGATTTCTCCATGAAGAATTATAGGTGTTTCCATAGGGTTCTCCCAGGTAATTCACCTCTTCCATTGAAGGGTTCTCAGGATCATAAGCTTCTTCTTCAGATGAAGCATCCTTAGTACTGCTTGGTGCATTTTGCATTCCAGACAGACTTTGAGAAATCAAATTGACTTGTTGAGTCAATATCTTGTTCTGAGCCAGAATGGCATTCAGAGTATCAATCTCAAGAACTCCTTTCTTCTGATTTGTCCCATTGTTCCCAGGATTTCTTTCAGAAGTGTACATGAATTGGTTATTTGTAACTATTTCAATTAGTTCTTGAGCTTCTGTAGGCGTCTTCTTTAGATGAAGAGATCCTCCAGCAGAGCTATCCAAAGACATCTTGGATAGTTCAGAGAGACCATCATAGAAAATACCTATGATGCTCTATTCAGAAAGCATGTCAGATGGACATTTTCTGATCAATTGTTTGTATCTTTCCCAAACTTCATAGAGGGATTCTCCATCCTTCTGTCTGAAGGTTTGGACTTCCACTCTAAGCTTACTCAATTTTTGAGGTGGAAAGAACTTTGCCAAGAAGGCATTGACTAGCTTTTCCCATGAGTCCAGGCTTTCTTTAGGTTGTGAGTCCAACCATGTCCTAGCTCTGTCTCTTACAGCAAAAGGGAATAGCATAAGTCTGTAGACCTCAGGGTCAACCCCATTAGTCTTGACAGTGTCACAGATTTGCAAGAATTCAGCTAAGAACTGATGAGGATCTTCCAATGGAAGTCCATGGAACTTGCAATTCTGTTGCATTAGAGAAACTAATTGAGGCTTAAGCTCAAAGTTGTTTGCTCCAGTGGCAGGGATAGAGATGCTTCTCCCATAGAAGTCGGGAGTAGGTGCAGTAAAGTCACCAAGCACCTTCCTTGCATTGTTGGCATTGTTGTTGTTTTCGGCTGCCATGGTTTCTTCTTCTTTGAAGATTTCTGTTAGGTCCTCTACAGAGAGTTGTGCCTTAGCTTCTCTTAGCTTTTGCTTCAAGGTCCTTTCAGGTTCAGGGTCAGCCTCAACAAGAATGCTTTTGTCTTTGCTCCTGCTCATATGAAAGAGAAGAGAACAAGAAACTGTGGAATCCTCTATGTCACAGTATAGAGATTCCTTGAGGTGTCAGAGAAAAAGAAAATTAGAAGGAAGAGGTAGAAGAATTCGAACTTAGTGAGATAGAGTTCAAATTGTGCATTGAGGGGAGTGGTACTCTATAAATAGAAGGATGTGAGAAGAGGGGAAGAAATTTTCGAAAATTAGGTAAAAGATTTTAAAAACATTTTGAAAAACTTGAATTGATTTTCGAAAACTAAGAATGGAGAAGAAATCAAGTAATTTTAGAAAAAGATTTTGAAATTAGAAATCAAAAAGATATGATTAAAAACTATTTTGAAAAAGACGTGATTAAAAAGATATGATTGAAAAGTTATGCTTTTAAAGAGATATGATTGAAAAGATATGATTTGAAAACAATTTTAAAAAGATTTGATTTTAAAAATTAATAACTTGGCTAACAAGAAAAGATATGATTCAAACATTAAACCTTTCTCAACAGAAAAGACAACATACTTGAAATGTTGAATGAAATCATTAATTGATAGCAAGTACTTTTGAAAATGGAAAGAAATTGATTTTGAAAAAGATTTGATTGAAAAATTGATTTGAAAAAGATTTGATTTTGAAAAGATTTTGAAAACTAAAAAAAAAATTGATTTGAAAACAAAATCTTCCCTCTTGTGCCATCCTGGCGTTAAACGCCCAGAATGGTGCACATTCTGGCGTTTAACGCCCAATGCACTACCTTTTTGGGCGTTAAACACCCAACCAGGCACCCTGGCTGGCGTTTAAACGCCAGTCTGTCCTTCTTCACTGGGCGTTTTAAACGCCCAGCTTTTTCTGTGTAATTCCTCTGCTGCATGTTCTGAATCTTCAGTTCCCTGTACTATTGACTTGAAAATGGAACCAAGATAAAATAAACAATGCATGCAAGACACCAAACTTAAAATCAGACACTAGACTCAACAAGAAACATAAAATCTTTTTTTTTTTGGTTTTTATGGTTTTGTAAATTTTTTTTTTGCTTTTTCGAAAATTATATGAAAATAGAAAATAAAGGTTTCAGAATTCTTAATTTGAATTCCAGGAATCATTGCAATGCTAGTCTAAGACTCCGGTCCAGGAATTAGACATGGCTTCACAGCCAGCCAAGCTTTCAAAGAAAGCTTCGGTCCAAAACACTAGACATGGCCAAAGGCCAGCCAAGCTTCAGCAGATCATTGCTCCAACAGCAAGATTGATAGAAATCAACAAGCTCTTGTGATGATAAGTTGAAACCTCGGTCCAATAAGATTAGACATGGCTTCTCAGCCAGCCAGACTTCAACAGATCATCATGAAACTCTAGAAGTCATTCTTAAGAACTCTGAAAAAAATACCTAATCTAAGCAACAAGATGAACCGTCAGTTGTCTATACTCGAAACAATCCCCGGCAACGGCGCCAAAAACTTGGTGTGCGAAATCGTGATCACTACAACTTCGCACAACTAACCAGCAAGTGCACTGGGTCGTCCAAGTAATAAAACCTTACGCGAGTAAGGGTCGATCCCACGGAGATTGTTGGTATGAAGCAAGCTATGGTCACCTTGTAAATCTTAGTCAGGCAGACTCAAATGGGTATAGATGATGAATAAAACATAAAGATAAAGATAGGGATACTTATGTACATCATTGGTGAGAGCTTCAGATAAGCGTATGAAGATACTGTCCCTTCCGTCTCTCTGCGTTCCTACTGTCTTCATCTAATCCTTCTTACTCCTTTCCATGGTAAGCTTATGCAAGGGTTTCACCGTTGTCAGTGGCTACCTCCCATCCTCTCATTGGAAATGTTCAACGCACCCTGTCACGGCACGGCTATCCATCTGTCGGTTCTCAATCAGGCCGGAATAGAATCCAGTGATTCTTTTGCGTCTGTCACTAACGCCCCGCCCTCAGGAGTTTGAAGCACGTCACAGTCATTCAATCATTGAATCCTACTCAGAATACCACAGACAAGGTTAGACTTTCCGGATTCTCTTGAATGCCGCCATCAGTTCTTGCCTATACCACGAAGACTCTGATCTCACGGAATGGCTGGCTCGTTTGTCAGGCGAGCGCTCGGTTGTCAGGCGATCAACCATGCATCGTGTATCAGGAATCCAAGAGATATTCACCCAATCTAAGGTAGAACGGAGGTGGTTGTCAGTCACACGTTCATAGGTGAGAATGATGATGAGTGTCATGGATCATCACATTCATCAAGTTGAAGAACAAGTGATATCTTGGAACAAGAACAAGCGGAATTGAATAGAAGAACAATAGTAATTGCATTAATACTCGAGGTACAGCAGAGCTCCACACCTTAATCTATGGTGTGTAGAAACTCCACCGTTGAAAATACATAAGAACAAGGTCTAGGCATGGCCGAATGGCCAGCCTCCCAAAGTGATCAAAAGATCTAAAGATCAAAAGATTCCAAAGATCAGAAGATGAAAATACAATAGTAAAAGGTCCTATATATAGAGAAGCGCTTGTTGGGAGGCAACCCAATTTTATTTATCTAATTTTATTTTATTTTGTTTTGGTGTTATTTTTGTGTTGAATTAGGTACATGATCATGAGGAGTCACGAAAAAATAAAAAAAAATTAAAAACAGAATCAAAAACAGAAGAAAAAAATTTTTCACCCTGGAGGACGCACGGGCTGGCGTTCAACGCCCAGAAGGAGCATCTTTCTGGCGTTCAACGCCAGAACAGAGCTCTTTCTGGCGTTGAACGCCCAAAACAAGCACACCTGGCGTTAAACGCCAGGTTGCGCACACAGAGGACAATCTGGCGCTGAACGCCAGAACAAGCATGAAACTGGCGTTCAACGCCAGAAAATGCATAACATGGGCGTTTAACGCCCAGAACTAGCATCAATGGGCGTTTGAACGCCAGAATGTTGCATGAGGCATGTTACATGCCTATAGGTGAAGGAATGGTATTTCTTTTCACCTCAGGATCTGTGGACCCCACAGGATCCCCACCTCAGGATCTGTGGACCCCACAGGATCCCCACCTACCACATCTCTTTTAATCCTAATCACACTCTCCTAATCCAAATCTCATTCTCAATGTCACACTTCCCAAAAACCTTCACCTATCACCTCAATCCTCTTCCCAATTACCCATTCACCATTCACATCAACCCCTCTTCCCCATAAACCCCACCTACCTTCATTACATTCAAATTCAATTTCCCACCCTTTCCACCCAAAATGGCCGAAACCCAACCCCCCTCTCCCTATAAATACCTTTTCTTCATTTTCACACAACACCAACCCCTTCTTCTCTCATATAGCC